>NW_028260368.1:14702274-14717274 GCF_056163025.1 Triticum urartu | reverse complement strand
CCTTCTATCCAAATCCAATTTGCATCGATAAAATAAATCCAAATTCCAGTAGTAGATGAATAATTGCAAATTTGTGTGTGTACGAGATTAGAATAACTTCAAAATAACTGACATAATTTTGTATTTTTCCTGATCAGAAAAATACATGAAAAAGAAAGGAGGTAGAAAAATTTTTGGATTTATGGTTAAAGAAGAAAAAGAAGAAAACAGGGGTTCTGTTGAATTTCAAGTATTCAGTTTCACCAATAAGATACGGAGACTTGCTTCACATTTGGAATTACACAAAAAAGATTTTTCATCGGAAAGAGGTCTACGAAGACTTTTGGGAGAAACGTCGACGTTTGCTGGCTTATTTGGCAAAGAAAAATAGAGTACGTTATAAGAAATTAATCGGTCAGTTGAATATTCGGGAGCAGTAATTTAATCGTTCAAATTTTTTTCTTGTTTTATTATTTTTTTAGTAGTCTTATAGTAGTCTTAGATTTTTCATTTTGATGAGCCTCGCTTTGAGGAATTCATGGAATAATCCATTTTCATGGAATAATGAATTAAGGAAGAAAGGATATGAGTCTACCGCTTACAAGAAAAGATCTCATGATAGTCAATATGGGCCCTCAACACCCATCAATGCATGGTGTTCTTCGACTGATCGTTACTCTCGATGGTGAGGATGTTATTGATTGTGAACCCATATTAGGGTATTTACACAGAGGAATGGAAAAAATCGCGGAAAACCGAACTATTATACAATACTTACCTTATGTAACAAGGTGGGATTATTTAGCTACTATGTTTACAGAAGCAATAACAGTAAATGCACCAGAATTCTTGGAGAATATTCAAATACCACAAAGAGCCAGCTATATTAGGGTAATTATGTTAGAATTAAGCCGGATAGCTTCTCACTTGCTATGGCTTGGACCTTTTATGGCGGATCTCGGCGCACAGACTCCTTTTTTCTATATTTTTAGAGAGAGAGAATTAATATATGATCTATTTGAAGCTGCTACAGGTATGCGAATGATGCACAATTACTTTCGCATCGGAGGAGTAGCCGCCGATCTACCTTATGGATGGATCGATAAATGTTTAGATTTCTGTGATTATTTTTTACGCGGAGTTGTTGAATATCAACAACTTATTACACAGAATCCAATTTTTTTAGAGCGAGTTGAAGGAGTAGGTTTTATTAGCGGAGAAGAAGCAGTAAATTGGGGCTTATCGGGACCGATGTTACGAGCTTCTGGAATACAATGGGATCTTCGTAAAGTAGATCCTTATGAGTCTTACAACCAATTTGATTGGAAAGTCCAATGGCAAAAAGAAGGGGATTCGTTAGCTCGCTATTTAGTACGAATTGGTGAAATGAGGGAATCCATCAAAATAATTCAACAAGCTGTAGAAAAAATTCCTGGAGGACCTTATGAAAATTTAGAAGTCCGACGCTTTAAGAAAGAAAATAATTCTGAATGGAATGATTTTGAGTATAAATTTCTTGGTAAAAAACCTTCGCCCAATTTTGAATTGTCAAGACAAGAGCTTTATGTAAGAGTAGAAGCCCCAAAAGGTGAATTAGGGATTTATCTAGTAGGAGATGATAGCCTTTTCCCCTGGAGATGGAAAATCCGTCCACCCGGGTTTATTAATTTGCAAATTCTTCCTCAGCTAGTTAAAAAAATGAAATTGGCTGATATCATGACGATATTAGGTAGTATAGATATCATTATGGGGGAAGTTGATCGTTGAAATGATAATAGATAGGGTAGAGGTAGAAACTATCAATTCTTTTTCGAAATTGGAATTATTAAAAGAAGTCTATGGACTGATATCGATTCTACCCATTTTGACCCTCCTTTTGGGAATAACAATAGAGGTACTCGTAATTGTGTGGTTAGAAAGAGAAATATCTGCGTCGATACAACAACGTATTGGTCCTGAATATGCTGGCCCCCTGGGCCTGCTTCAAGCTATAGCAGATGGGACTAAGCTACTTTTTAAAGAAGATATTCTGCCATCCCGAGGAGATATTTCTTTATTTAGCATTGGACCCTCTATAGCAGTCATATCAGTTTTATTAAGTTTTTTAGTTATCCCTTTGGGATATCATTTTGTTTTAGCCGATCTTAGTATTGGTGTTTTTTTATGGATTGCCATTTCAAGTATAGCTCCTATTGGTCTTCTTATGGCAGGATATAGCTCAAATAATAAATATTCTTTTTCAGGCGGTCTACGAGCTGCTGCTCAATCCATTAGTTATGAAATACCATTAACTTTTTGTGTGCTAGCAATATCTCTACGTGTGATTCGTTAAAATAGATCTTTTTCCTATAAAATCCATTAACTATTTATATTCCTTTTCTTATTTAGTATTTGGGTTGGTAAGTTAAACTAGATAGCTATATGAGTGAAACAAAACAGCTTATAAATTTGTAGTAAAAAGAAAAAATCTCATTTCCTACGTACAAGAAAAAAGTGGAAGTAAACATAAGCAGTGTAAACTCTTTATCCCAAGGTTGATATTTTTTAATTAGTCATCATATCTTGAAGCGGCCAAGAATAAAGGATTCACGATATGGAATTCCATTACTAGAATACTCCTAGTTATTACTATAACTTAATAATCCATAAGAAGAATCCACCAAAAGTTAGTGAAGGGTTAGGAACACTAAAGTACATAAAGGATTAGTAATGGAAAATCTAAAACATTAGAGATTTTTGCCCATAAAAGGAATCATAATAAGGACTTGCAATTTGTAGAAATTATCAAGTAGTACTTTCTTCGGATTCCGATCCAGAGTATGTTCCCATTCACTTGTTAAGGAAATGGCTATCAAGAACGAATTAACCCTTTATCCATTTTTTCTTTTTAAATACCCCCTCCCTGGGGAAAGAAGAATAGTAAAAAAGATATGGAGTGCACTAGAAAAAATTTTCATTATTTCCTTCCTCTATCCATATTCATGCAGAATTGCTCATGAACTAATACCCAACTCTTTCCATTTATTAATTGAATTCCTATAACAAGTAACAAGTGTTTTATTCCAAGATTAAGTTATTACTGAACAAAGAAAAATTTTCATTATATTATAAAGGATGAGATCAATTCGGAAGCGCTTTTTCTTATTCTAGCAGACGGAATTCCTTTGGTCTAATTTAGGACTTTCAAATCTATTTTATTTTATCTAATTCTATCTACGCCCCCGGGGCTAGGAACAAAACAGTCCTTTCCTTTTTCTGATCATAGAGAAGCCGTATGAAGCTAAGGTTTCATGTACGGTTTTGAAATAGCGGTGGGAACTGTGATGTTATCACCGACTATGATTATCTAACAGTTCAAGTACAGTTGATATAGTTGAAGCACAGTCAAAATACGGTTTTTTTGGATGGAATATTTGGCGTCAGCCTATAGGTTTTCTGGTTTTTTTAATTTCTTCTTTGGCAGAATGTGAAAGATTACCCTTTGATTTACCAGAAGCGGAGGAAGAATTAGTAGCAGGTTACCAAACTGAATATTCCGGTATCAAATATGGTTTATTTTATCTTGTTTCTTACCTAAATTTATTAGTTTCTTCTTTATTTGTAACAGTTCTCTACTTGGGCGGGTGGAATTTATCTATTCCCTATATATCCTTTTTTGATTTTTTCCAAATGAATAAAGCAGTTGGAATTTTGGAAATGACAATGGGTATATTTATTACATTAACTAAAGCTTATTTATTTCTCTTCATTTCTATCACAATAAGATGGACTTTACCGAGGATGAGAATGGATCAGTTATTAAATCTTGGATGGAAATTTCTTTTACCTATTTCCCTGGGCAATCTCTTATTAACAACCTCTTCTCAACTTGTTTCACTATAAATAAGATAATACAATAATAGTAAGAATATTTTCAACACAAAAGCTCTCTCAAACAAGAGAAAGAAACATATCTTTTTCATAGATATTTAGAATGAATATGTTCCCTATGGTAACTGGGTTCATGAGTTATGGTCAACAAACAATACGTGCTACAAGGTACATAGGTCAAAGTTTCATAACTACCTTATCCCACACAAATCGTTTACCTATAACGATTCACTACCCTTATGAAAAATCAATTACACCAGAGCGTTTCCGAGGGCGAATCCACTTTGAATTTGATAAATGTATTGCTTGTGAAGTATGTGTTCGCGTATGTCCGATAGATTTACCCGTTGTGGATTGGAGATTTGAAAAGGATATTAAAAGAAAACAATTGCTTAATTATAGTATTGATTTCGGAGTTTGTATATTTTGTGGCAATTGTGTTGAGTACTGTCCAACAAGCTGTTTATCAATGACTGAAGAATATGAACTTTCTACCTATGATCGTCATGAATTGAATTACAATCAAATTGCTTTAAGTCGGTTACCAATCTCCATAATGGGAGATTACACAATTCAAACAATTAGGAATTCGTCTGAAAGTAAAATAAACAAAGAAAAATCTTCGAATTCAAGAACGATTACTGATTACTAAACTTTGATTTTGTCTTTCTGTTATAAAAATCTAATAATTCTTTATTAAACTTTAAAATTAAACTATAAAGAAAAACGAAAAACTACTGCTTATTGGAAATTATTTCTTATTTTAAATCAGACTAGATTTTCGTGATATAATATAATTTATAACTATAAGTTTATACACAAAAAAATACCCTAATCCTTTTTTCCTTCCTTGAATCCTTTAGTTTTAGTCAGTTCATGAAAAATTTTTATACTATTAATTTCTTTTTATCCATAATGGATTTACCTGGACCAATACATGAGATTCTTATGCTATTTGGGGGATTTGTTCTTCTACTAGGGGGTCTAGGAGTAGTATTACTTACCAACCCCATTTATTCTGCCTTTTTCGCTGGGATTAGTTCTTGTTTGTATATCCTTATTCTATTTTTTATTAAATTCCTACTTTGTAGCTGTCGCACAACTTCTTATTTATGTGGGAGCCATAAATGTCTTGATCATATTCGCTGTAATGTTCGTAAATGGCTCAGAATGGTCTAAAGATAAGAATTATTGGGACTATTTGGAGATGGGTTCACTTCACTCGTTTTGTATAACTATTGTTTTTTCTCACTAATGACTACTATCCCAGATACGTCGTGGTATGGAATTCTTTGGACTACAAGATCAAACCAAATAGTAGAACAGGGTCTCATAAATAATGTTCAACAAATTGGAATTCATTTAGCAACCGATTTTTATCTTCCGTTTGAACTCATTTCCATAATTCTTCTAGTTTCTTTAATAGGGTGCAATTACTATGGCTCGGCAATAAGAAAACTTAGAAAAAGTACAAATTATAAGAATTGCAAATCTAAAATAAATAACTAAAGAATCACAATTTTGATTTAGTAAAATCCATCTACTGCCAACAAATACCTCCTTTTTTTTTTTTTTTTTTTTCTTTTGTTGTGTAATTGTTCTATTGTAATTAATTGAATCGGTTCAATTCTTGCCCTCATATTGAAATGAATCGAGATTGATAAGGAGTTAGTTAATGATGTTTGAGCATTGTACTTTTTTTGAGTGGTCCTATTTATTTTCGATTGGTATCTATGGATTGATCACAAGCCGAAACATGGTTAGAGCTCTAATATGTCTTGAACTTATACTGAATTCAATTAATCTAAATCTCGTAACATTTTTCTGATCTATTTGATAGTCGCCAATTAAAAGGAGATATTTTCGCAATTTTTGTTATAGCCCTTGCAGCTGCTGAAGCCGCTATTGGACTATCCATTCTTTCTTCCATCCATCGTAATAGGAAATCCACTCGTATCAATCAATCTAATTTATTGAATAATTAGACTTTTGAATAATTAGACATAGAATCCTCTAAACAAAGGCGCACATATTAAAATAAATAGAAATCAATACTATTTTCTTAGTATTATTTGAGAATATCCATTTTTTTTAGTAGATTATTGCATAGTATTCTTTTTCACTTAAATGAATTTTTGTATTTGTAATTCATTGATATTGCAATTTGAATATTGCAATAATTTATATTGAAAAGACGATAGCCAATTTATTGGCTAATTCGAATTCGTCTGTACAATTCGTAAAATTTCTTTCTTATTTCTTATTTATTGTTGAAATCCAAAATTAAAGTCTCTTGGCTCTCTTCACGCCTTTCTCACAAACAGATTAAAAAATAGATTTTTTTTTTTTGAAGTTTGGATAAACCAGTGCTTCGTCTGGTGTCTACAATACATATGACTCATTATAGTACTAATTTCATTTTTACCAGATCGAAAAATTTTATGTTGAAAAGAAAAATTTATAGATCCAATGTCACATTCCGTAAAAATTTACGATACATGTATAGGATGCACTCAATGTGGTACGAGCTTGTCCAACAGATGTATTAGAAATGATACCCTGGGATGGATGTAAAGCAAGCAAATTGCTTCCGCGCCGAGAAACCGAAGATTGTGTGGGTTGTAAGAGATGTGAATCTGCCTGCCCGACAGATTTTTTAAGTGTCCGCGTTTATTTAGGGGCCTGAAACAACACGTAGCATGGCTCTATCTTATTGATACGTTACAAAAAACTTCACTCGAATCGTCTGATTCCTCTTTACCGAAGAAGCCTGTGCTCGAAATAATCGAGCACGGGCTTTTCTGGTCAAAACGTATCTTGTCTTTATCACTTTATCATGAGTTATTTTCCTTGGTTAACAATACTTGTTGTTTTGCCGATATTTGCAGGTTCATTAATTTTCTTTTTACCTCATAAGGAAAACAAAGTCGTTAGGTGGTATACTATATCTATTTGTTTATTAGAATTCCTTCTAATGACTTATGCGTTCTGTTATCATTTCCAACTGGAGGATCCCTTAATCCAATTAAAGGAGGATTATAAATGGATAGATGTCTTCGATTTCCACTGGAGATTGGGAATCGATGGACTTTCATTAGGATCTATTTTATTGACAGGATTTATCACTACTTTAGCTACTTTAGCAGCTTGGCCAATTACACGGAATTCGCGATTATTCTATTTCCTGATGCTCGCAATGTATAGTGGTCAAATAGGATTATTTTCTTCGCGAGACCTTTTACTTTTTTTTATCATGTGGGAGTTAGAATTAATTCCTGTTTACTTACTTTTATCCATGTGGGGGGGGAAGAGGCGTCTATATTCAGCTACAAAGTTTATTTTGTATACTGCAGGCGGTTCCATTTTTTTCTTAATCGGAGTTCTGGGTATGGGCTTATATGGTTCCAACGAACCAGGATTAGATTTGGAAAGATTAATTAATCAATCATACCCTGCAACCTTGGAAATACTTTTATATTTTGGCTTCCTTATTGCTTATGCTGTCAAATTGCCGATTATACCCCCTACATACGTGGTTACCAGATACCCATGGGGAAGCACATTATAGTACATGTATGCTTTTAGCGGGAATATTATTAAAGATGGGAGCATATGGATTGATTCGGATCAACATGGAATTGTTACCTCATGCTCATTATCTATTTTCGCCCTGGTTAGTAATAATAGGAGCGATCCAAATAATCTATGCAGCTTCAACTTCTCTTGGTCAACGAAATTTCAAAAAAAGAATAGCTTATTCCTCTGTATCTCACATGGGTTTCATAATTATAGGAATTGGTTCCATAACCAACATTGGACTCAATGGAGCTATTTTACAAATATTATCCCATGGATTTATTGGTGCTACACTTTTTTTCTTGGCAGGAACCGCTTCTGATAGAATGCGTCTTGTTTATCTCGAAGAACTGGGGGAATATCTATCCCAATGCCTAAAATTTTTACCATGTTTAGTAGCTTTTCAATGGCTTCTCTTGCCTTACCAGGAATGAGTGGTTTTGTCGCAGAATTAGTAGTATTTTTTGGACTAATTACTAGTCCAAAATTTCTGTTAATGCCAAAAACACTAATTACTTTTGTAATGGCAATTGGAATGATATTAACTCCTATTTATTTATTATCTATGTTACGCCAGATGTTCTATGGATACAAGCTATTTAATGTTCCAAACGCAAATTTTGTGGATTCTGGACCACGAGAACTCTTTATTTTAATCTGTATCTTTTTACCAGTAATAGGAATTGGTATTTATCCAGATTTTGTTCTCTCCCTATCCGTTGACAGGGTAGAGGCTCTCTTATCCAATTATTATCCTAAATAGGTTTGCTTTTTTTTTACTCGTCTGCTCTATTAATGCAAGAAATAAGTAAAAAAGTATATAATGCAGAAATAAGTAAAAAAGTATAATTAGATCTATCTCGAATTTTTGAGAACCCTTTGGATAAGGCGTTCAAGGGGTTCTCAAATAAAACATAAAAGTAAAAACCTTCATTTCATGAAGGTTTTATTTTATGTAATCATTTAGGTGTTAATGTAAACGAACCATAACTATGTAAGCCTATTCCTAATAGATTTATACCAAAATAACAAATCCAAATTATAAGAAATCCTATCAAAGCTATAAGTGCAGAATTCGTACCCTTCCAATTTGGATTTGTTCTACTATGTAAATAAATTGCGAATATGGTCCAAGTAATAAATGCCCAAGTTTCCTTAGGATCCCAATTCCAATAGGATCCCCAGGCCTCATTAGCCATACTGCTCCACAAAGAATACCTACGGTTAAAAGGGTAAATCCTAGGCTAATGACACGATAACTCCAAGAATCCAAACGCTCCGTTAATTGATATTTGTAATAATTTGGAAATGAAGGGACAGAGGTTCTTTTTAAAGCACTTCTTTTTGCATAAAAATATTTAATATCACTAAAGAAAAATGTTTTATTTAAAACATTTTTTTTCTTTTTAGAAAAGAAATGGAAATTATTTCGAAATCTAATGATTAGAATAGCGGCAGATAATAAGGATCCGCACAAAAGAGTTGCATAGCTTAATAACATCATACTGACATGCATCATTAACCACTGAGATTGTAGAGCAGGTACTAGTATCGTGGATTGATGCATTTCAGTTAAAAGACCCGATGTGGCAAAGCCTTGCGTTAAAATAGTACTTGGCGTAGTTATTGTGCTTAAATCATTTTTAGAGTTCTGTATTTTAGGAATGGTATGAAGAATATACAGGGCCCCATGAAAGGAAGATCAATGACTCATATAAATTACTTAATGGAAAATGTCCCGAGGAAGCCCAACGAGAAACTAAGAATCCTGTTATAGAGAAAAAAGTAACTATCATTCCTTTTTCTGACGAATCGCGTAATCCTCCAAGTTCACGAACTAATAAGGGTTATAAAATGAATCGTAATCACAATTGAAATCGTTGAGAAAGAGATATGAGTTAGTATATGTTCTAAAGTTGCAAATAGCATAAGGGGAAGGTCCCCATTACAAAATTGTAAATTTCGAATTGATTTCTAATCTATTGTATTCTTTTTCAAGAATGCCGCCACTCGGATTCGAACCGAGATGCTTGAGCACTGCTTCCTAAGAGCAGCGTGTCTACCAATTTCACCATGGCGGCTAACTTCAAATAATAGGTAACTTAAAAGAATAATAGCTATTATCTTGGGAATCGTCGATATTGGGAAAGTCCATAAAATTTAGGAACATTAGAGTTTTCATTAAAATAGACTTCGTTTGGTAGTATCGTTTCCATTTTTTTTTTTTTACAATAAACTCTTGCTTTGCCCAATAGAAACACAAACACTGCTTGAAAGAGTTGGAACTTCTTTTTTCTAACTTGCAATTATAGAACTAATTTTTTCTAATTAATTTCCCCCTTTACATTTTGAAAATTCTTTCAATACAATGAAAAAAATCCAAAAGGGGTTTCTATTTAATGATGAAATTAAAATAAAATGGATAAATAGAAAAGGCTTTTTGGATTTTTTAAAAATTTCTAGAATGAAAGTCTTTATGCTCTTATTAATAAGATTTACTAACCTTATGATTTTGGAGAAGATAGGTGGAAGTTGTAAGTCCTATTGTAAGAATACTCCACTTTTCATAATTTTCCTAATAGAATATGAGGATTCTATTAGGAAAATTATGAAAAGTTCATTGATAGGAAAAGAATACTTAGCACACAGTATACCAAACAAAACTTTTTTTTTCTTGTATATATATAGATAAGAGGGGTTTTTTTTGTTCTAAGAATATTGTACCGAGTAATTCGACACATAAAAGTACATTCAAAGAAGAATCCAAATTATTAAATAATTGGAATTCTTTTTTGATAAGTCAATTCATATTATTCCAAAATCTTATTATTTGTTTGTTGCCCAGAAAAACCCTTTGGTTTTGGATGCTCATTACCGCTCGAAAATGATCTTGATTTTACTAAAGAATAAGATTGTACTATGGAAAAATAAGTCTTTTTCTTCCAAATATTTTTACGAATACGCTTTTTTGACATTGAAGTACGTTTTTTTGGAACTGCCATTCAAAAAGGAAATTACTTTTTTCTAGTTGTATGTGAAAGACATCTATTGCTGCAAATCAATCCTTCTTTCTTCTTTTTATTAGTATTTATACTTAGATACTGAAAGATACTTAAATTTTGAATTATTTTTTACTTCATTTTGTCTAATGCGGATAAGACAACAAGAATTTTTTAACATTTTTTCTTTATATATTTTATACTTTTTTTTTAATAATATAGAATATATAGAAGGGTTTCTCATTTAAATCTATTTATATCTATTTATATATCAAGTATACTCCATATATAGATATATGGTATGGAAGCCTATCCCCCATATAAGATAAGACGGGGGGATAAAAAGAAGGGAAAATGAAAATAGTTAATTAAGTTCAGAATGGTATTCCATAAAGGAAAGGAATTCCAATCAAAACAAAAAATACTGAGTCTCTTAAACAAGACATTCTAAAACTTAGGTAATTTATAGTCATTAGAATTTTAGTTCTATATGAAGTAAGGACTATTCGATAATTTCTTATAAACATAGGTTTTCATTGGAATTCACTCAATCAGTTAATTATGGAACAAGAGAGCTGTTTCATCTTTGTTTTAAAGAAATATAAAAATGAATTATGAATAGAAAGTAAAATGATTCCACTTTTTTTTTTTTATTTTTATAAATATCTTTATTTAGTTAATAAAATAACTTCGTTACCTAGTTATTTTATTAACTTTTTTAATTTAACCAACTAAACCCATTCTTAATTTTTAATTATTTCAATGAGATAAATTTTGGAAAAATTAAGAATTTCAGTATTTTTTCTTATTCTTTTTATTTATTCTTTCAGAAAGAGATAAGAATTGGTTTGGTGAATCGGAAACAATTTTATAGAAAAATTGAAGTAAAAATTGAAGTAAAAATTGCAATTTCTTTTCTTATGGAACATACATATCAATATGCATGGGTAATCCCTCTTCTCCCACTTCCAGTTATTATGTCAATGGGATTTGGCCTTATTCTTATTCCGACAGCAACAAAAAATCTTCGTCGCATATGGGCTTTTCCTAGTGTTTTACTCTTAAGTATAGCTATGGTATTCTCAGTTCAACTGTCTATTCAACAAATAAATGGAAGTTCGATCTATCAATATCTATGGTCTTGGACCGTCAATAATGATTTTTCTTTAGAATTTGGATACTTGATTGACCACTTACTTCTATTATGTTAATACTAATTACTACTGTAGGAATCCTGGGTTCTTATTTATAGTGATGGTTATATGTCTCACGATGAAGGATATTTGAGATTTTTTGTTTATATAAGTTTTTTCAATACTTCCATGTTGGGATTGGTTACTAGCTCCAATTTGATACAAATTTATTTTTTTTGGGAACTCGTGGGAATGTGTTCTTATTTATTGATAGGCTTTTGGTTTACACGACCAATCGCAGCGAGTGCTTGTCAAAAAGCTTTTGTAACTAATCGTGTAGGGGATTTTGGTCTATTATTAGGATTTTAGGTTTTTTTTTGGATAACAGGTAGTTTAGAGTTTAGGGATTTGTTCAAATAGCTAATAACTGGATTCCTAATAATGGAATTAACGCTTTACTTACTACTTTGTGTGCTTTTTTATTATTCCTTGGTGCAGTTGCGAATCCGCACAATTCCCTCTTCACGTATGGTTACCCGATGCTATGGAAGGGCCCACTCCTATTTCGGCTCTTATACACGCAGCAACTATGGTTGCTGCGGGAATTTTTCTTCTAGCTCGACTTCTTCCTCTTTTCATATCTTTACCTTTGATAATGAGTTTTATTTCTTTTAGTAGGTACAATAACACTATTCTTAGGAGCTACTTTAGCTCTTGCTCAGAGAGATATTAAAAGAAGCTTAGCCTATTCTACAATGTCCTCAATTGGGTTATATGATGTTAGCTCTAGGTATAGGTTCTTATCAAGCTGCTTTATTCCATTTTGATCACTCATGCTTATTCAAAAGCTTTATTGTTCTTGGGATCCGGATCCGTTATTCATTCAATGGAACCTCTTGTTGGATATTCACCAGATAAAAGTCAAAATATGGTTCTTATGGGCGTTTAAGAAAATACATTCCAATCACAAGAACTACTTTTTTATGGGGTACACTTTCTCTTTGTGGTATTCCACCTCTTGCTTGCTTCTGGTCCAAAGATGAAATCCTTAGTAATAGTTGGTTGTATTCGCCCTTTTTTGGAATAATAGCCTCCTTTACTGCAGGATTAACTGCCTTTTATATGTTTCGGATATATTTACTTACATTTGATGGGTATTTGCGTGTTCATTTTCAAAATTACAGTAGCACTAAAGAGAGTTCCTTGTATTCAATATCCTTATGGGGAAAAAGGATACCCAAAGGAGTGAATAGGGATTTCGTTTTATCAACAACGAAGAGTGGAGTTTCTTTTTTTTCAAAATATACCAAAAATTCAAGGTAATACAAGAAATAGGATAGGATCCTTTACTACGTCTTTTGGGGCTAAAAAAACTTTTGCCTATCCGCATGAAACGGGAAATACTATGTTATTTCCTCTTCTTATATTACTACTTTTCACTTTGTTCATTGGATTCATAGGAATCTCTTTTGATAATGGAGGAATTGGTAATGGAATAGCAGAGTTAACCATATTATCAAAGTGGTTAACTCCCTCAATAAACTTTACCCAGGAAAGTTCTAATTCTTTTGTAAATTCATATGAATTTATTACTAATGCAATTTCTTCTGTAAGTCTAGCTATCTTTGGTTTATTCATAGCATATATCTTCTATGGATCCGCTTATTCTTTTTTTCAGAATTTGGATTTAATAAACTCTTTTTACAAAGGAAATCCTAAAAAAGAATTTTTAGATCAAGTAAAAAAAAATATATACAGTTGGTCATATAATCGTGGTTATATAGATATTTTCTATACTAGGGTCTTTACCCTCGGTATAAGAGGGTTAACCGAACTCACGGAGTTTTTTGATAAGGGTGTTATTGATGGAATTACCAATGGAGTGGGTCTTGCTAGTTTTTGTATAGGAGAGGAAATTAAATATGTAGGGGGAGGTCGAATCTCGTCTTATTTATTCTTTTTTTTATGTTATGTATCTGTGTTTTTATTCTTTTTTCTTTCTTAAGTTAAGGAATTTACAACAAGTCTCTTGCAAAAATAACTATCCTATCCCCTTTCTACAATCTCTCTATATCCTTGTTACATAAGGTAAGTATTGTATAATAGTTCGGTTTTCCGCGATTTTTTCCATTCCTCTGTGTAAATACCCTAATATGGGTTCACAATCAATAACATCCTCACCATCGAGAGTAACGATCAGTCGAAGAACACCATGCATTGATGGGTGTTGAGGGCCCATATTGACTATCATGAGATCTTTTCTTGTAAGCGGTAGACTCATATCCTTTCTTCCTTAATTCATTATTCCATGAAAATGGATTATTCCATGAATTCCTCAAAGCGAGGCTCATCAAAATGAAAAATCTAAGACTACTATAAGACTACTAAAAAAATAATAAAACAAGAAAAAAATTTGAACGATTAAATTACTGCTCCCGAATATTCAACTGACCGATTAATTTCTTATAACGTACTCTATTTTTCTTTGCCAAATAAGCCAGCAAACGTCGACGTTTTCCCAAAAGTCTTCGTAGACCTCTTTCCGATGAAAAATCTTTTTTGTGTAATTCCAAATGTGAAGCAAGTCTCCGTATCTTATTGGTGAAACTGAATACTTGAAATTCAACAGAACCCCTGTTTTCTTCTTTTTCTTCTTTAACCATAAATCCAAAAATTTTTCTACCTCCTTTCTTTTTCATGTATTTTTCTGATCAGGAAAAATACAAAATTATGTCAGTTATTTTGAAGTTATTCTAATCTCGTACACACACAAATTTGCAATTATTCATCTACTACTGGAATTTGGATTTATTTTATCGATGCAAATTGGATTTGGATAGAAGGGTACATTCTTTCTAATATTTTAGATAGAAGAAATGTTTCTTCTATCTAAAATATTAGAAAGAATTTTGCTGATTTATTTATTGCTATATGCAATTTATGGAATTGATACACCATTTAATTGATATCATTTAGCAAAATGAAACACAGCATATGCATCCATCTTTTGGCTCGAGAATTTCACGGGATAGAGATATGGTATAAGAAATAGACTATTAAGTAACTCTAAATGAATTGTGGATACATCTGTATCCTTAACATACTGAAACGATTGTCATTATTCGTATCAAACCAATAGCGATTCATACAAGCTAAATCTTCTAATCAATGGTGGGCCAATAATGAATTTTTTTGCATATGTATTAAGACGCTTGGCCTGATTTCGAAATTGTCCAGAGTTTTATATGTTGTTTTCATTGCAAAATGATGGGTCTCCTTCCATAACTTTCCAATTACGAGTACGAGAATTGAAAGACATGAAAATTCTCAATTCTCTACGGCGTCTAGTAGATAGAAACAAGAAAATCAGAAGAATCTTTCTCTCTATTCACTATCATTCCGCGTCTTCGACTTCTATTAGTTTCTTTTCTTCTTTAATGCAA
>NW_028260368.1:14682274-14684774 GCF_056163025.1 Triticum urartu | reverse complement strand
ATGTCTTTCTATATGAAAATTGGTTATTTACGATGTACGATGATCCCTGTTAAGCATCCATGGCTGAATGGTTAAAGCGCCCAACTCATAATTGGTAAATTTGCGGGTTCAATTCCTGCTGGATGCACACGAACGGGAACATTCCATAAGTCTATTGGAACTGGCTCTCTATCCATGGAATCTCATCCATCATCCATACATAACGAATTGGTATGGTATATTCATACCATAACATAAGAACAATAAGAACTCGAATTCTTATCGATACTGGAACTCAGAGCATAGGAGGGAAAGTCGATTTATGGATGGAATCAAATACGCAGTATTTACAGAAAAAAGTCTTCGTTTATTGGGAAAGAATCAATATACTTTTAATGTCGAATCGGGATTCACTAAGACAGAAATAAAGCATTGGGTCGAACTCTTCTTTGGTGTTAAGGTGGTAGCTGTGAATAGCCATCGACTACCTGGAAAAGGTAGAAGAATAGGACCTATTCTGGGCCATACAATGCATTACAGACGTATGATCATTACCCTTCAACCGGGTTATTCTATTCCACTTCTAGATAGAGAAAAAAACTAAAGGAGAATACTTAATAATACGGCGAAACATTTATACAAAACACCTATCCCGAGCAC
This sequence comes from Triticum urartu, assembly GCF_056163025.1. Classification (NCBI taxonomy): domain Eukaryota; kingdom Viridiplantae; phylum Streptophyta; class Magnoliopsida; order Poales; family Poaceae; genus Triticum; species Triticum urartu. Next base: position 14,684,135 of record NW_028260368.1, on the reverse strand, counting down.
ACGCAAGGGAACCGTAGACAGGCAAGTGAAATCCAATCCACGAAATAATTTGATCCATGGACGGCACCGTTGTGGTAAAGGTCGTAATTCCAGAGGAATCATTACCGCAAGGCATAGAGGGGGAGGTCATAAGCGCCTATACCGTAAAATAGATTTTCGACGGAATCAAAAAGACATATCTGGTAGAATCGTAACCATAGAATACGACCCTAATCGAAATGCATACATTTGTCTCATACACTATGGGGATGGTGAGAAGAGATATATTTTACATCCCAGAGGGGCTATAATTGGAGATACTATTGTTTCTGGTACAAAAGTTCCTATATCAATGGGAAATGCCCTACCTTTGAGTGCGGTTTGAACTATTGATTTACGTAATTGGAAGTAACCAATTAGGTTTACGACGAAACCTAGAAATCGATCACTGATCCAATTTGACTACCTCTACGGGATAGACCTCAACAGAAAACTGTTGAGTAACGGCAGCAAGTGATTGAGTTCAGTAGTTCCTCATAGAAAATTATTGGCTCTAGAGATATGGTAATATGGAGAAGACAAAATTGTTTGAAGCACGCACAGAACCGGAAGCGCCCCTTGTTTCAAAGAGAGGAGGACGGGTTATTCACATTTAATTTGATGGTCAGAGGCAAATTGAAAGCTAAGCAGTGGTAATTAAGACCCCCGGGGGAAAATAGGGATGTCTCCTACGTTACCCATAATATGTGGAAGTATCGACGTAATTTCATAGAGTCATTCGATCTGAATGCTACATGAAGAACATAAGCCAGATGACGGAACGCAGAGACCTAGGATGTAGAAGATCATAACATGAGCGATTCGGCAGATTTGGATTCCTTTCCTATATATCCACTCATGTGGTACTTCATCATATGATTCATATAAGATCCATCTGTCTAGAGATCGTCATATACATCTAGAAAGCCGTATGCTTTGGAAGAAGCTTGTACAGTTTGGGAAGGGGTTTTTTGAGAGAAAAGAAGAATCTACTTCAACCGATATGCCCTTAGGCACGGCCATGCATAACATAGAAATCACACGTGGAAGGGGTGGGCAATTAGCTAGAGCAGCAGGTGCTGTAGCGAAACTCATTGCAAAAGAGGGTAAATCGGCCACTTTAAGATTACCATCTGGGGAGGTCCGTTTAGTATCCCAAAACTGCTTAGCAACAGTCGGACAAGTGGGTAATGTTGGGGTGAACCAAAAAAGTTTGGGTAGAGCCGGATCTAAGTGTTGGCTAGGTAAACGCCCCGTAGTAAGAGGGGTAGTTATGAACCCTGTGGACCACCCCCATGGGGGCGGTGAAGGGAAAGCTCCCATTGGTAGAAAAAAACCCACAACCCCTTGGGGTTATCCTGCGCTTGGAAGAAGAACTAGGAAAAGGAAAAAATATAGCGATAGTTTTATTCTTCGTCGCCGTAAGTAAATACGTAACTAGGAATATGGAAAATTGCATTTTTGGAATTTGCAATAATGCGATGGGCGAACGACGGGAATTGAACCCGCGCATGGTGGATTCACAATCCACTGCCTTGATCCACTTGGCTACATCCGCCCCTTATCCAGCTAAAGGATTTTTTTCTTTTTTCCATTGATCATTATTCTATTTATTCTGACCTCCGTACTTCGATCGAGATATTGGACATAGAATGCCACTCTTTAAAAAGGAAAAAAGGAGTAATCAGCTGTGACACGAAAAAAAACGAATCCTTTTGTAGCTCATCATTTATTGGCAAAGATAGAAAAGGTCAATATGAAGGAGGAGAAAGAAACAATAGTAACGTGGTCCCGGGCATCTAGCATTCTACCCACAATGGTTGGCCATACAATCGCGATTCAT
>NW_028260368.1:14640878-14681774 GCF_056163025.1 Triticum urartu | reverse complement strand
CTCCCTTGAGTTTGAGTGAAAAAACGAAAATGCGAGAAAAATTGCAATCCCTACCGCGTAATAGTGCACCTACACGCCTTCATCGACGTTGTTTTTTGACCGGAAGACCTAGAGCTAACTATCGACATTTTGGGCTATCCGGACACGTACTTCGAGAAATGGTTTATGAATGTTTGTTACCGGGTGCAACAAGATCCAGTTGGTAAGGATAAAATACCCTTTCGTATTTGTATGGATTTCTGGAATTGATAATCATAGAGGAGCCCTCTTTACCATTCTGTATAAATGGACTATTCTATTTGTATAGATATTGGTAGAGGGGCGTATCCAACCCTCTTTTATCCACTAGTTACCCCTCTTTAGTTTAAGAGTATAGAGCAGTTTGGTAGCTCATAAGGCTCATAACCTTGGGGTTGCGGGTTCGATTCCCACTACCGCCTCCATACTCCTTCTTTATGATATATGCATGATATAATATATACATCATGCATTTGTATCTGGATTTTTTGATTTCCTAAAAGAGTTTTGGTCTAACAGTTTTTTCTCGGAAGAAGCAAAAAAATAAAAGAAAGAATAAAATATGAAAGAAAAGCGTCCATTGTCTAATGGATAGGACAGAGGTCTTCTAAACCTTTGGTATAGGTTCAAATCCTATTGGACGCAATCTTATTTCTATCTATTCTTTAAATAACTATACTAAACTAAAAACAAAGAAAACTTTTTTGCATGATTCAAATGAAAAAGCTTTCTCAACGATTCCTATTCTACTAACAAGAGTAGACATGCAAAATTTATTTGTTACTGAAGAGAAAACCGTTCCAGCTGTTCCTGAATAGCTTCCTTCAAAAGGATTTCCGCTTGCTCGGTGAATGTCTTGCTAGAAGATATAATTTCTTGGAATTGAGGTTTAGTATCTTTTAGATGTTTACGTAACTCATCCAGAAATTTATTTACCTGTTCAATTTCTAACGAATCAAGATATCCTCTTGTTCCGGTATAAATAGTAGCTATCTGCTCTTCCACTGGGAGAGGATTTGCCTGGGATTGTTTAAGCAATTCCCTTAATCGTCGACCCCTTGCCAATTGATTCTGACTTGTTTTATCGAGAGCAGAGGCGAATTGTGCAAAGGCTTGTAACTCTGCGAATTGCGCTAGTTCCAATTTTGATTTGCCAGCTACTTGTTTCATGGCTTTAATTTGAGCCGCGGATCCTACTCTGGAAACAGAAATACCCACATTAATAGCGGGTCGAATTCCGGCATTGAATAGATCCGCAGATAAGAATATTTGTCCATCTGTAATGGAGATTACATTAGTAGGAATATAGGCGGAAACGTCTCCAGATTGAGTCTCAACTATTGGTAAAGCGGTCATACTTCCTTCGCCTAAAAGAGAATTTAATTTAGCGGCTCTTTCTAAAAGGCGTGAATGCAAATAAAAAACATCCCCTGGATAAGCCTCACGTCCGGGAGGTCTTCTTAATAGAAGGGACATTTGGCGATAAGCTTGTGCCTGTTTGGAGAGATCATCATAAATTATTAAAGTATGCCGTTCGCGGTACATAAAATACTCAGCCAGGGCTGCTCCCGTATAAGGAGCGAGGTATTGTAATGTAGCAGGTGAATCCGCCATTTCAGCTACTACAATAGTGTATTCCATGGCCCCCTCCTCATGGAAAGTAGTTACTACTTGAGCTACGGAGGATGCTCTTTGACCGATAGCTACATAAACACATATTACACCTTGCCCTTTTTGATTGAGAATTGTATCTGTGGCTACTGCTGTTTTGCCAGTCTGTCTGTCCCCAATAATTAACTCTCGCTGACCGCGCCCTATAGGGATCATCGAATCGATAGCAATAAGCCCTGTTTGAAGAGGTTCGTATACGGAACGCCTGGAAATTATACTTGGAGCAGGAGATTCAATTAAGCGAGATTCGGAAGCTATAATTTCGCCTTTCCCATCAATAGGTTTAGCCAGAGCATTTACAACACGACCCAAGTAAGCCTCACTCACGGGTATCTGAGCAATTCTTCCTGTTGCTTTTACAAAACTTCCCTCTTGTATCATCAACCCATCGCCCATTAATACAATCCCAACATTTTTGGATTCCAAATTCAGAGCAATACCCCTAGTACCTTCTGCAAATTCGACTAATTCACCTGACATTATTTCACCAAGACCTATAATACGAGCAATCCCATCCCCCACTTGAACTACGCGACCTATATTCTCAATCCCTACTTTCCTATTATATTGTTCAATACGTTCGCGGAGAATTTTATGAATTTCGTCGACTCGAAGGGTTGCCATTAGTGTTTCTTGACTCTTTTTTCGGAAGCAAGGGGAAAAATAATGCCTAAATTCTAAACGAAAGTAGAAGTTCAAGGCCTAATTAATTTAATTATTTCTTCCATTCCAGGGACCCGAGAATGCCAATATTAGCACGAATCGTACGGAAATGTAACTCGGTATTCAAACAACTATTCAGAGTTCCTAGAGCTCCTTGTACGGCCTGTTGGAAAACCCGCTGTCGGACCTGATTCATTGCCCTTTGTTTTTCAAAATAAAGGGTTTCGTTTTTAGACTTTTCCAATTGTTCCAAACTAATAGAAGTAGCATTAATCAAATTTGCTTTTTCTCGTTCTATCTCAGAGTATCCATTCATTCGATACTCATCCGCTTCTAGTTCGACTTTCTGTAATCGAATCCGAGCTTTTTCGAGTTGCTCAATGGTCCCTCTACGCAATTCTTCTGAATTTCGAATAGTACTCAAGATCCTCTGTTTTCGATTATCTAATAAATCTTTTAATGAAAGTAGATTATTTTGTAAGTTTACAACTTTTATGATCTCTTCCCGAACCAAACATGAATCTTTCGATTCATTTGGCTCTCACGCTCCTTTTTTTTTTTCTATAGCTATTTCCATATCTTTTTTTTAAGTAATGAGCCTATCCTCTATCTTCTTTTTTATGTTTATATTTCAATATACCGAAACCTATATAAGACTAGATAAATATTAAGAGGACTCTTCCGCCTAGATAAAAATATATCATGGTCAGCAAAGTTGTTTCTTTATTTTTATTTGCCCTCTAGTTAATAATTTCAATTTCATTAAGAAAAACTAACTAAATAAATGGAAAATGAAAATTAATAGAATTCTTTTTTATTTTTTTTTTCTTCAAATCCAAAAAATTTCTCTTTTTTATACATAGGTCGTCGATTCGGCATTGGTTAAAAAAGGGCAGGGTGCCCCCTTTTTTTTCTAGTAAATAGTTCAAACCATTTTATCGATATGAGTGTTCTATATCAGATAAATTTTACATTAGCTATTTCCCGTTTAAATTGGTACTAATACTAATATAGTTGTAGAAAGAGTACCTCTTTTTGCCTGGACTTCAAGCAGTTTAGCTTTAACCGTGTTAATGGTCTCACATTCTTGGTTTATAGAGAATCAAAGTTGATTTACCAATGAGTCGCGAAATGCTATGGTTCTTCCATATGATTTCTGAATTTATTCAGAAGTAATTCGTCGAGATCGTGCACCCTTTTCTTATTTATCCGAAAAATACTAAAAAATATTATAAAGTGCAGCCGGATAGATCCAATCTATTCTTGAAATAGACAACTCGCACACACTCCCTTTCCAAAAAAAATCAAAACACCAACCACTACAGTTAGATTTATTAGATTTGTTGCTAAAATATCGGTATTAAGCCCGAAACTGCCAGCGGATGGCCAGTGAGCTAAAAAAACGAAAGAATGGGTTACATTTTTCATATGCTCTCCTCTTATAGATAGGACGAACAAAGAACAAAGTTTTTCGATCACTTACTTCGCTCGCCCTTTTTTGATCGGTTTTTTTAATGCAAATAGATTCAATCTAGTAATTTCTTTTAGATTAAGTCTTACGTCTTGTTTGACCGGTGAAAGACTTCCTTTGTTGAAATGTTCTGTTCCCAAAATTCCTAAAATAAAAGGAAAAAACTTTCCACTTTCCTAAACTAAGGACGGGAAATAAGAAGGTGAGCATATCTTCTAAATTAATAATACTCAACTCAGCCCTTCCTAGAATGGGGTATTATCTGTCCCGATAAATAGATAATTCCAGGAGTAATAAATAGGAGTAAATTAAATAAAGTATTGATATAATTGGAATTGTGGAAGCAAATACCAATTTACTAAAAAAAGAAAAAAGTATCTAATCGAAATCGAAAGAATTTTTTTTTTAAGATTAAACAAAAGGGTTCGCAAATAAAAGCGCTAGTGCCACAACTAGTCCATAAATTGTTAAAGCTTCCATAAAAGCTAGACTAAGCAATAAAGTACCTCGTATTTTACCTTCTGCTTCTGGCTGTCTCGCAATACCTTCTACAGCTTGTCCTGCAGCAGTACCTTGACCAACTCCAGGTCCAATAGAAGCAAGCCCTACGGCCAATCCAGCAGCAATAACAGAAGCAGCAGCAATTAGTGGATTCATGGTGAGTAGTTCCTCGTGTCAAAAAAAAGAAATGGTTAAGGATACAATCAACCAATAAATTCTTACTTCTAAGCTCTATTGGGGAGAAGTAAAGTAACTAAAAAGTACAAATTGAAATCAAATTGAAATGATAATGTGAATTGTCCGAACTACATAGAAGGGAATTCCATATCCATATATCGGATTAGATAATGAATCTAACCTAGGAATATATAATATAATATCCTATATATATACATTTGTTTCTTCTATTTTGTTTGCATATTTTCTCATTTTCTATTGAATCGGATTCTAAAATCATTGCTTAAAGTGGAAACCTGCATAAAAGAGGACTCCACTTATAGACATTAAGGATATTATAGTATAGATCTAGCCTGACTCCACCCTCCTTAATGCATATATACTTTGAAAATTCCATAATATAGTCTATTCTATTCTCTCTCCTACAACTCTAGGCTATATATTCATACGCATTTCTAACTATTTTTTTGCAACCAAGCAGATTATCTGGAACCATGCATGAATTGAGCTAAGCTGCAAAAAAAAAAAATACTATTTCCAAAAAGAGTCAATTCAATGATGACCCTCCATGGATTCACCTATATAGGCTGCGGCTAATGTTGCAAAAATAAGAGCTTGAATACCGCTTGTAAATAATCCAAGAAACATGACCGGTATAGGGATTACTAAGGGGACTAAAGAAACAAGAACAACAACGACTAATTCATCCGCCAATATATTCCCGAAAAGTCGAAAGCTAAGCGATAATGGTTTTGTGAAATCTTCTAGGATGTTAATTGGTAAAAGGATTGGAGTTGGTTTAATATATTTCTCGAAATAGCTCAATCCTTTTTTGCTAAGACCAGCATAAAAATATGCCGCTGACGTGAGTAAAGCTAAAGCAACAGTAGTATTTATATCATTCGTGGGCGCTGCTAATTCCCCATGGGGTAACTCTATAATTTTCCAAGGTAAAAGAGCACCCGACCAATTCGAAACAAAAATAAAAAGGAACATAGTTCCAATAAAGGGAACCCAGGGACCATATTCTTCTCCAATCTGAGTTTTGCTCAAGTCTCGAATAAACTCAAGGACATATTCAAAAAAATTCTGACCGTCGGTCGGGATGGTTTGTGGATTCCGAACAGCTATGACAACTGAACCTAGCAAGATAGTAATTACGACCCAAGAAGTGATGAGTACTTGGGCATGAATTTGGAAACCTCCTATTTGCCAATAGAAGTGTTGGCCTACTTCTACACCCGATATATCGTATAACCCCTTGAGTGTTTTAATGGAACAAGGTATAATATTCATATTGTCCTCTGATAAAAATTGAACTTCAAAAAAGGAATTCTTTTGATTCAACCATCTCTTTCTCAACTCAGCAACTTGAAGTATTAATCTTATATTTAGGATACCAAGAAAGCACATCAGATCATAATATATATCAATACCCTCTAATATATATCAATATTCCCCTTCTTTTTTCTATGCAAAAAAAATTCTATGCAAAAAAAAAGATATAGTAAAGTAAGTGATTCCATAAATTTACGCAGTTGCCCAAGAATTCACTATATATTCTTAATCAACGATTTCTTATATAGAGAGAACGGCCCTCACAAATTGAAAATACTAATTTGTTAAGAATCAATCGTATTGAAGTCATAGTGTCATCGTTGGCTGGAATCGATATATTCGCGAGATCCGGGTCACAATTTGTATCGACTAAAGAAATAGTAGGAATCCCCAAAATGGCACATTCCCGAAGAGCTATATACTCTTTTTGCTGATCAAGGACGATCACAATGTCTGGCAATCTCGTCATATATTTGATCCCGCCGAGATACCTTTGCAAAGTAGATAATTTTCTCTTCAAGATTGCCACATCTCTTTTTGGGAGATGGTGGAATTTTCCCATTTTTTCTTCTGCTCTTAAGTCTCTAAATTGAGAAAGTCTAGTTTTCGTAATCGACCAATTCGTTAACATACCACTGAACCACTTTTTATTAACATAATGACAACGAGCCCTTATTGCAGCTGATGCTACTAAATCTGTTGCTCTTTTTTTGGTACCAACAATTAAGAAACTTTTTCCCTGACTTGCTGCATCAAAAACTAAATCACAAGCTTCTGATAAAAAACGAGCCGTTCTAGCGAGATTTATAATATGAGTACCTTTACGCTTTGCCGAAATGTAAGGGGCCATTTTAGGATTCCATTTCTTAATACCATGACCAAAATGAACTCCTGCTTCTATCATCTCTTTCAAATTAATGTTCCAATATCTTCTTGTCATTTTTTCCACACTTCCTTTTTTTTAATCCTACCATTCCATTACGGAATTTAGTTCTTTTTGAAGATTAAGAAAGATCCGAAATAGCTTGAAATAAATAATAATTGTTCCGAGAGAACCTTGTACTAAGATAAGAGTTGGCCATTGATACATGGTATAAACATAACCACCTTAATGAATTAACTGACTTGTTTTACTTATTAAAATAAAAATCTTAAAAATCTAAAATTTGACCTGTTAGTGTTCTAAGTTCAAAAGTCTAGTAAAGTAAAAAATATTTTTATGGGGGTTCTTATGTCTCATAAAAATTGTTTGTTACGTCAGAATCTGAAGAAACTAATTCTGTATGGAGAAACAAAAAATCTCTCATTTCCGACGCGAATAGATTTTTTTTTTTTATTTCGAAATAAAGGTTCTTGTCTTGTGGGGAACGATGCACAAATTTTTGGAATCCGGTACCAACAGGTATAATCCCCCCCAGAACTACGTTTTCTTTCAAGCCTTTCAACCAATCAATGCGACCTCGTAGGGCAGCTTTTGCTAAAACTCGAGCAGTTTCTTGAAAACTTGCTTCAGATATGAAACTTTGGGTATTCAGGGAAGCCCTTGTTATTCCCAATAAGATTGCCCGATAATAGATCGATTCATCCAAAGCTCGTCCTGCTCGTTCCGCTCGCAATAGTCCGATTAATTCCCCAGGCGAAAAAACATTAGACATTCCATCTTCGGAAACCCGCACTTTTGATGTTACTTGGCGTATAATAATCTCTATATGTCTATTATGGATCTGTACCCCTTGGGATCGATAAACCTTTTGGATTTTATTAACCAAAGAGATACGACTTTGGGCTATGGTTAGCTCAGCTCCAATCAAGAATCCCCAAGGGACCCCAAGAATTCTTGGTATACGCTCATTCCAATCCTCAATTCTCCTTTCGAGATTCGGGGATAATGAATCAATTGAACGCGCTTCAAAGATTTGTTCCACTTTTGGAAGACCTTGCGTTATGTCACTAGATCTCGATTTTTCATATATAAACGTAACTAACCTATCTCCCTTGTAAAGGATTTCTCCATAATGACCATTAACAGTTGCTCCTGTAGTGGCCAAATAAGGTTTAGCTGCTCTTATAACAAAGGAATTCATATTTACAATGAAAATTTGACCGGATTTTTTTATGTGCGATTTAAATAGACATACATTTTCACAAATAAATTGTCCAAGGTGAATTATTGCCAATGTCTCTTCCCAAGAATCATGATGGACAAAGTGACAATTCAAAAGGAATGGATCCAACATTATGTTACTATCGAAATTAGAAATCCTTTTATTTTCATCTATTAAAGAGTATTTAAGTTCTTGAAGTACTTGGAAGGTTTGTTTTAAATTGTCAACGAACAAATATTTTTTTAACAGGATTTTATTATGCGTTAGTAAATAGTAAGATGAAGAAAAATGCGATATACTAGCTACAATAGCGCCTAAGGGCCCAAAAATTTCTCGAATAGGAATTCTAGGATTCCATTCTTTTATCGCATTGGGATGTTTTGAATTCTTGAATAAACCAATTCGAGAACAGTTGGATGCCGACAAAATCATCAAAGAGTGGTATTCTTTATTTCGATTCAACAAAGTGCCAATAGCTTCTGGATGTTGGCTAAGTGATTCAATCTTCGCCTTGGAATAAAAAGAATTGATATTGGCGCGATCTAACCTATTATGGGGAATCGGTCCTGCACTTGTCCTACCATACCTTTTTCGTGTATACGAAATAGTGGACTTGACTAACTCAATTCTTAGGAAATCGCGAATAAGATCATTTGCTCTTACCTCAACAAGGGAAGCACCAGCCTTTTCTTTTTCTTCTTGTTCCCAATTCACTACTAAGCAAGTTCTAACAAATTGACTATTTGTGTGATAAATTCTTTGAGTTAACTTGCTATTTTCATGAGAAATAAAATTGACAAGTCGAATTTGGAGATTATTTTCTTCTTGCAAGAGATCCTGCGGGAAAAGTGTTGCTAAATTTCTTCCTTCGTCCATTTCATATGCCACTGTAGGGCGAACGGAAACAAAATACTTTTCCTTGCTCTTGAGAATTTTTTTCCGTTGAACATAGACCCAATTTTTCCTTTTTTTTGATTCCTTAGAATCTTTTTTTTGTCTTTCTGGCGGTATCAAACAGCCACCTAATATCTTATCCGCCTCTTCAGGAAAATGAATATCTCCGGAAAATATTTTGAGTTCCGTATGGCTTTTTTTTCTCTTCACTCGGACCAGTCCGCCTAGTCGACTTCTTGTATTTTTTGTGAGTTGTGTATTCACTCCAATAATACTATTGTCAAGTATCTTTAGGGATGAAGATCTCGGCAAGATATGAAGTTCTTGAAGAATGAAAAAAAACCGATCTACTTCTTTTTGGTATTTTAGACTAAATTCTTTTGTTCCTCGATGCTCAATCAAACCCTCTTTTTTTAAGATGGAATCTTCCTCTGGGCTCTCGTATTCGTCCTCTGAATCTTCTTCTGAGTCTTCCTCTAAAGTACCATATTTTTCCTCTGCGCTTTCCCCGGGGCTGCCATATTCGTCTTCTGAGTCTTCCTCTAGAGTTCCATATTCGTCCTCTTGGGTCCTATATTTGCTCTCTGGGCTCCCATATTCCTCTTCTGAGTCTTTCTCTAAAGTCCTATATTCGTTCTCTGGGTTCCCATATTCGTTTTCTGGGCTCCCATATTCGTCTTCTAGGGTTTCATATTCGTATTCGTCTTCTAGGATTCCATATTTAGATTCTTCTAGGGTTTCATATTCATATTCGTCCTCTCGGGTCCTGTATTCGTCTTCTAGGGTCTCATATTCCTCTTCTGAGTCTTCCGCTCGAGTCCTATATTCTTCTTCTAGGGTCCTATATCTAAATTTAACAATTCCTGAACCCTTTTTATCTTTTCTGTATCGGGGATCGTCAAAATAAGCAAAAATAGTATTTCTACGTAAAACACCCATAAGGGGGATTTCAATCGAAATCCCAAAACAGGATATTAGTTCTTTCTCTTGTTCTTGATGATATTGTAATGGAATGACGAACCTATTTCTTCGCTTTTTCGCCAACAAATCTGAATTATCTTGAAAAATAGAAGGATAGATAAAATTCCAATGGCCATTGGACATGATTCGATCCGACGTTGAATAATCAAGAATTTCCCTATCTTTTTTACCATAAGTATTCATTTGATCTTGATCCTTGTGGAGTGAAAAAGACGCTATACTGGATCTGCACATACTTACTGACAATATCCATAAATGGCTTGTTTTTGGTAATCGGCGAAGATTACCATATTGATATTCGGGCGCATGGTAAACATCAGTACTCCAGTGCATTTCGCCGTCTGATTCAGAATAAATATGCTTTTGTACCCTTTCTTTAAAATGTAAAGTGGACGTTCCGGCACGAATCTCCGCAATTACTTGTTCGGATTTTACATATTGATCATTTTGCACTAGAATCAAGCTTTTTGAGGGAATATTCACACTATATAGAATATCTTGACTCTGAATAGTTACATGCAAGTCTATATAACATAGAAAAGCAGGCTGCCCATGACGGGTACGTGTGGGGTGAACCAAATTCTCATTGAATTTTATTTTTCCATTCGAAGGGGATCGTACAAGGTCGGCAGTACCCCCTGTGAATACTCCGCCAGTATGAAAAGTTCTTAATGTTAGTTGAGTCCCTGGCTCCCCAATTGATTGACCTGCAATAATACCTACGGCTTCTCCCAATTCGACCAGATCACTATGAGTAGGACTCCGGCCATAGCATAATTGACAGATCCAAGAAGTGCTTCGGCAAGTAAAGGGGGTTCTAATATATATTGGTTGTGCTCGAAATGGTTGTGCTCGAAAGGCAGTTATGAATCGATTGACTAATCCAATTCCAATATCTTGATTTCGCGCGGCAATGCATCGTGAACCGATATATATATCGTCTGCTAATACACGACCAATTAGTGTTTGGACAAAAAGTTTTTCCGTCATCCCATTTTGAGGACTTACAGAAATACCTCGGATAGTACCACAATCTCTTCTACGCACAATAATATGTTGAACTACTTCAACAAGTCTACGTGTAAGATATCCAGCATCTGCTGTTCGCACAGCAGTATCTACAACCCCTTTGCGGGCTCCATAGCAGGAAATTATATATTCTGTCAAAGAAAGTCCCTCGCGTAAATTGCTTTGAATAGGTAAATCAATCATTTGTCCTTGAGGGTCCGACATTAATCCTCTCATACCTACTAATTGGTGTACTTGAGATGCATTTCCTCTGGCTCCTGAAAAAGACATTAGATAGACTGGATTAGAAGGATCCGTTATCCGAAAATTTGAATTCATTTCTTGTTTCAAATATTCACTTGTCGCATACCATATCTCAACAGATTGGCGTAATTTTTCTACCGCGTGTACAGCCCCATAATAATAGTGTTTCTCCAAAAGAAAACTCTGTTGTTCCGCGTCTTGGACTAACCATCCCTTAGAGGGTATTGTTAAAAGATCCTCGATTCCTAACGAAATCGATGTAGTAGTGGCTTGATGGAAGCCCAGAGTCTTTAGTTGATCCAGTATATGGGATGTATATCCCATTCCAAAATGATCTATTAATCTGCTAATAAGTCGTTTCATACCAGTTCCGTCTATCTCTTTATTATGAAAGACCAGATTGGCCCGTTCCGCCATACATAAGTACCCCCTTTTCGGCTGAGTAGGATTCGACAATTGCTGAGTAGGATTCGACAATGGGCCTGAGTCAGTGATTCGAAAATTTAATTAACTTAATTGCCTCAATCTCAATCTGGATTCGCGTGGCAAATAATGATGATACTAGGGAAATCGGAATGCCCCCCGAAAGGGGAGGGGCATCGCCGAATCTAACTTTCTTGTTTAGGTAGTGTATGAATAGGCCTGACTAAATCCTTGTATGGCTTCCTCTATTTCTCTATAAAAAGAAATATGACCAAGAGTGGTTCGAATGTATATCGAACGAATTTCTTTTTTTCTATTTCCCATTATTAGATAGTGGGCATAAATCTCATGATAAGTCCCCAAAGATTCATATTGAACTTCAATCGGAACTTCTCTTGACCCAATGACGCGTTGATCCAGGTTCCATCGTAGCCACAAGGGACTATCTAAACTGATTAGTTTTTGTCTATAAGCTCCCAGTGCATCATAAGAACTAGAAAAATGGGGTTCTTTATCTTTCCTATATTTAAAATTATTATTATTATTGTAATTTACTTTTAGATTTGGGTAGTTTCTGCAACTATTATATCTATTTGCACAAATACCTCGACGCTTTCCAATCGTTAATACATAAAGCCCGATAAGCATGTCTTGGGTTGGTACGCAAATAGGATCCCCAATAGCGGGAGATAAGAGATTCATATGAGAAAACATAAGTAAACGGGCTTCTGCCTGAGCTTCCAAGGATAAAGGTAGATGAACAGCCATTTGATCTCCATCAAAGTCCGCATTGAAACCCTTACACACTAATGGGTGTAAAGAAATAGTACGCCCCTCTACTAAAGTGGGTTGAAAGGCCTGTATGCCTAATCTATGCAGGGTAGGTGCTCTATTTAACAGTACAGGATGTCCCCGCATAACTTCTTGAAGTATTTCCCATACAATGGGTTCTTTTTCCCAAATTTTCCTTTTAGCAATCCTTACATTAGAAGTGGCGCGTTTCGTGATTAAATCGCGAATTACAAATAGCTGAAAAAGCTTTATTGCTATCTCTAGAGGTAATCCACATTGATGTAATGAAAGCGAAGGACCCACAACAATGACAGAACGCCCCGAGTAATCGACCCGTTTCCCAAGCAGAGTCTCGCGAAACCTTCCCTCTTTACCTTCAATTACATCTGAAAGTGATTTGTATACTTTATTGTGACCATCCCTCGTCGGTTGCCCGCGGGACCCACTATCAAGAAGTGTATCCACGGCTTCTTGTACCAATTTTTCCTGGCACATTACTAAATCTGCTGGCGCTAATTCACTTCTTTTTAATAGATAGGCAAGATTGTTGTTCCGACGGATAACTCTCTTATAAAGTTCATTAATGTCTGAAGTCACTACTTTATCTCCAGACCTATAAACAATAGGTCTCAATTCGGGAGGAAGAACCGGTAATAAGCACAAAACCATCCATTCTGGTTCTACATTTGTTTGAATAAAATGTTTCGCCAATTGCATGCGTCTAATCAAAAAAACTTTTCTTATTCGTCTTTTTCTATCTTCCCACTCATCTCCACTATACCCCTCGTCTTCTAATTCCTTCCATTCGACCAAAGAATTCTCTATAATAATTCGCAAATCCAAATCTGCTAATTGTTCTCTAATAGCACCTGCTCCTGTCGCAATTTCCCGATTTCGAAATGTTGCAAAGCCTGGGGTAGAAAAAAAGGGAGAAATGCTGTGGTTACAGGATGCAATTTCCTCTTCGAATAAACCTCGTAATCGTAAAAAAGTGGGTTTTTTAGTGCTGGGCCTAGCAAAAGAGAAATCGCCGTATACTAGGCCCTCCAACTTCTTAAGAGGTTTATCTAAAAGATTCGCGATATAACTAGGAAGACCTTTCAAATACCACACATGAGTCACGGGACATGCGAGTTTGATGTATCCCATTTGATATCTTCGTATCCGAGAATCCACAAATTCGACCCCGCATTTTTGGCAAAATCTTTCGTCTTCGTTTTCAGCTCCGCTCGCTCGAGAATTGCCACAAGCGCAAATCCCGCTTTTTATGGGTCCAAAGATTCTTTCGCAAAACAATCCATCTTTTTCTGGTTTATCGGTTTTATAATGAAAAGTAGAGGGCCTTGTGACTTCGCCAACGACTTCTCCATTAGGTAGGTTTTTGTTAGCCCAAGCCTTTATTTGTTGAGGGGAAACGAGTCCAATTTGAAGTTGTTGATGTTTATATTGGTCAATCATAAAATAGAAATAAGAAAAGAATTTATATTTATTCCGATCAAACTTCCTCCCTATTAACCTGGAAGTTCTTTTCAGATACAAGGAAATGATTCAGTTCTAGAGCCAAAGATCGTAGTTCTCGAACGAGCACTCGAAAAGATTCTGGAGGATCCTCATGATTAGGTATTCTTTTTCCCAGATCGTAGCATTAAGTATTTCTTGGCGAGCTATAAGATGGTCAGATTTATAAGTAAGTATCTCTTGTAAAATATGAGCAACACCAAATCCTTCTAAAGCCCAAACTTCCATTTCTCCTACTCGTTGTCCCCCTTGCTTGGCTCTTCCTCTAACCGGTTGTTGTGTAACAAGTGAGTAGGGCCCAGTAGAACGCCCATGAATTTTCTCATCAACTTGATGAATTAATTTTAAGATATAGGACTTCCCTATTAGAACAGGTTGCTCAAAGGGGTCGCCTGTTCTTCCATCAAATATTCTGCTTTTTCCCGGGTACTCGGGTTCAAATACCCATGGATTTTTTGTTTCTTTACTGGCTTCATATAATTCTGAAAACACAAGTTTTCTTGAAGCCTCTTGCTCATATCTCTCATCAAAGGGTGCTATTCTATAATGTTTCTTTAGCAGATCCCCCGCTAATCCGAGCGAGCTTTCAAATATTTGTCCCACATTCATTCGGGAGGGTACTCCTAAGGGATTGAAGACCATATCAACGGGTGTTCCATCTTGCAAATAGGGCATATCTTGCCTAGGCAAAATTTTGGAAATGATCCCTTTATTCCCATGTCTTCCGGCTACTTTATCCCCAACTTTGATTTCACGTTTCTGTAAAATATATACACGAACCATTATGTCGAGCGGGTCCCTTTGGATCCATTTCACATCGATAACGCGCCCTCTTCCACCTATAGGTAATTTCAGAGAAGTTTCTTTTGAAGTGGAAACCTCAAGGCCAAATATGGCCCGTAATAATCCAGCTTCCGCGATATAAGATGATTCGCTCGCTATCTGAGGCGTTAATTTACCTACTAAAATATCACCAGTTTCTACCCAGGATCCCAACCTAACAACTCCATTTCTGTCCAAATTGCGGAGTAAATGTTCTTCTAGATGTGGTATTTCTTTAGTGATTTTTTCAGCGGAGCCCTGGCTTGTCGTATCCGTCTGAATTTCATATTTCCGGATGTGAAAAGAGGTATAAATATCTTCATATACCAAACGTTCGCTAATTAGTACTGCGTCTTCAAAATTGTAACCTTCCCATGGCATATAAGCTACTAATACGTTTTTTCCTAAAGCAAGTTCGCCCCCAATTGTAGCAGCTCCTTCTGCTAAAATTTGTCCTTTTTTAATGGATTTACCCCGTGGAACCCGGGGTTTTTGGTGCATACAAGTATTTTTGTTAGAGCGACGGTGGTTAACTAAAGGAATACTTATAGTCTTCCCACTACTTGATAAAAGTATCTTATGACTATCAGTAGAAATGATCTTTCCCTCGCGTTCGGCTATAATGGAAACCCTCGAATCTAGAGCTGTTTGGCGTTCCAATCCAGTTCCAACAATGCATTTCTCGGACCGAGAAAGCGGAACTGCTTGGCGCTGCATATTAGAACTCATTAAAGCCCGATTCGCATCATTGTGCTCAATAAAAGGAATGAGAGAACCCCCAATAGAAAAATATTGGAAAGGAAAAATACTTCTAACATGAATCTGTTCCCATGCAATAGTCAAGAATTCTTGACGGTATTCTAGCCGGAACAACCTGTTCTTCCTGAATACCTTGATTCAAGGACAAAGAATTTCCTGCTGCTATCATATAATATTCATCTCTATTTGGTGATAGATAAACCACCTGTCTCTCTTTTTTTTCTTTTGCTTTCTCAGCAGATATTTCATAAAACGGACTCTCTATGGATCCCCACAAGTGATCAATTCTCGCATGAATTGTTAAGGATCCAGTAAGTCCAACATTGATTCCTTCAGACGTGTCAATTGGACAAATACGCCCATAGTGACTCGGATGAATATCTCGGCTCCGAAAACTTGCGGTTCTCCCCGTCAACCCTCCAGGACCTAAACAACTCACTTTTCGCCCATGAACAGTTTGTGTCAATGGATTCGTTTGATCAAAAACTTGAGATAACGGGTATGTGCCAAAAAAGGTCTCATAAGTAGTTATTAATAAAATTGAAGTTGAAGTTGGAGTTACCAAAGTTTGGGGAGTCGGTTTCGATTGACGTATGAATACTCTACGAATAGTTTTTTGAACTGCATGTTGTAAACGACCAAGAGCCAATCCGAATTGATCTTGTAACAGATCCGCAACCGAACGAATACGTTTATTTTTCAAGTGATTCATATCGTCATCGTCAAGTATACCCGTTCCAAATTTCATTCCAATCAAATGATCCGTAGCGGCCAATACATCTCGTGGTAACAAGAATGTATTGTTCTGAGGAATATCAAGATTAAGTCTCCGATTCATATTTCGTCGACCAATCCTTCCTAATTCACATTTTTGTTGAAAAAATTTCTTTTGTAATTCCTCGCATAAGGACTCCGAAAATACCAGGTCCCCACCTACACAAGCAAATTGTTGATAAAACTCCAAAATAGCTTTTTCTTTTGACTCAATCCTCTTCTTCTCTTTAGCATTCGGGAAAGACAAGAAAATTTCAGGGTAGGAAACATTATCCAGAATTTCTCTTAGATTCGAACCCATAGCTGATGATAGAACTAGAATAGATATCTTTTGTTTTCTACTCACGCGAGCCCATATCCTTTCTTTTTTATCAATTGCTAATTCCGATCTCCCCCCCCAATCTGATATTATAGTGCCAGTGTAGATAGAAATTCCCTTATGATCTAATTCCGAGCGGTAGTAAATACCAGGACTTAGCAATATTTGATTGATCACAATTCGGTATATTCCATTTATAATAAAGGTTCCTAAGGAATTCATTATAGGAATGTTTCCGATAGAAATGGTTTGCTTTTGCACATCGAAACCAAAAATTAATCTCGCAGATACATATAATTCGGAAGAATAGGTGAGTGATTCATACACAGCATCTCTTTCTTTTATCGAGGGTTCTAGCAGTTGATATCCTTTCGCAAATAATTGAAATGCAATTTCGTGATCTGGATCTTTAATTGTTGGAAACTTGTCAAGTTCTTCTGCCAAGGCTTGATTAATGAACCTACAAAATCCCTCGAATTGGATCTGACTAAATCCGGGTATTGTGGACATTCCCTCGTTTCCATTCCGGAGCATCTTAATCTTAAGTTTCCTGTTTATCAAAGAAAAATTCCATTATCAGCTCACTCTTCATCAATCCCTATGGATCGATCTAGCAATCATGGAATCTATATTCTGTTTACTGAATCACATGAAATTCTAGGGAACTCCACATACGTATTTCATATATGTATTTCATACATATGAATAGAGACCATTTGGACGAAAGTTCGAGTTTGCCAGGGGTACAAATGAAATGAAAATGAATTGATAAAACATTCCTACAAAAAAAATTCTGCCACTTATACTTTATGTTATGATATTCTAATCAGATTGGATGGCAAAGATTTCTCATTTTATCTCCTTTCTATGAATGTAATAAAGCCGTAATATAATATACTAGAAAGTTTGACTTTACTTCGATTTAGAATAGCGTGCTTACTTTAATTTCTCAAAATAATTTGAGGGTTCTTTTTTATTTCGGATCGGAGTAGTATAATTGCTAGAAAATTCAGTATTTCATTGTGGAATTCTAAAATAAAGTAAGTCCCTTTTTTAAGTACATGCCAATCTAGTTATCCACCTCTCCCCATATCCATGCTTTTCTTTTATCGTAATTTCACTTGGGTACGCCAAGATAGTCAGGTTATACTCTATATCAGAGCAAATTTCCTTTTTTTATTCAAGATATTTAATTTAATACTTTGAAAAATTAAAGCATGATTCCCCATAGAGATATGTACATAAAGGGGATCTTTGGATAATAATGCTGTTCGGACCTAAAGTTTACCTATACACGGATTAAGCATAAAGCCATAATATTTTATTATGCCATTGAAGGGGGGGGAGATAATACCGATTTAAGAGTAGTTCACTACTGCAATAAAAAAAAGAGAATTCTAGTTAACGGTTCCAATTTATTCTGAATTTTGCAGCCTGTGAATAGAAATCCACTTTTTCTTCTTTTTCATCTCAATAGAAAGAAATGGGAAGTTTTATTGTGTTAACAATGTATGTTTTAAGATAGAATCTATCGAGGAGAATAATAGAAACTGGATCAAAAAAAGCAGGAATAGATTTTTTGAAAAAGATTGGAAAAAAGTAAGTAGAATTATATTCAAAATAAAAGGGGCTTTTCGTAAGAAAACGTGGATGAATACTTGCTGTTTTCTAGATTTTTGATCGGATTTTTTGGCGGCATGGCCAAGCGGTAAGGCAGGGGACTGCAAATCCTTTATCCCCAGTTCAAATCTGGGTGCCGCCTGATCAATAAAATACTTAGGTTTTTTTTATAGTGCTGATCGAATTCGATAAATTTTTACTTCGCATAAGTTCGGGCAAGAGAGTAACTGGGCCTGCCGATACTGGGTTTAGAGAAACCATACCATAGTTCTATCCTCAAACTAGGGTTAGGGTTTGTTTTGACGGTAGTGGCCAAAATGGTTATCAATAGGGGTGAGGTAGTGTTTCCTTATTCTTTTATTATATGAATTTGAATTGGTTCTTAATTGAGATTCGATTTGATAATTTTAAAATACGAGGATAAGATGTCAGAAATCTTGGTATCCAAAGAAAGGTCCCTAAGGGGCATTCTTTTTTTTTTTCAATCTAAGATTCAAGAAGGGACTCCACGAAAGAATATCAAGACTTACTAATTATTATACATTTTTTTATCGTACATCTTATGTTACCTACATACACTAAAGTAAGGACTACTTAATTCTAACGAGAATCAGATTAAATAGGTCGATCAAAAATCAATTTAGGAGTTGTATTATGGATAAAATCTCTTCATTCTTTCATAGAATGATACAAAGCAAGGCTGCAGGGTTTAGGTCAAAAATAAACATTAGGTAAGGTAGGTATCCAATAAATATTTATCTATCGATAATTTTATGGTATATTCGGGCGTCCTTTGCTTAAAAAAAAAAAAAAGAGTAACAAAAGGAATAAAAAATCTTCCTATTCCCGCTTCTTCTATTCAGGACATCATTCCCGTACTCTTTCTTTTTTAAGGAAAAAAGGGCTATAGTATCTCGTATTTTTAATGCTCTCTAATTCTACCAGAATTCCTATAAGAATTTGTTAGGAGTAAATTCCTTGAACTGATTGATCCATGGCCTTAGGGCGGAATCCCTTTTTGACTCTGTACCCTTGATTCCACTATGATTATTGATCAATAGTAGAATAATCCCTTCATAGAAATAGGAGACATAATTTAGATGGATATAGTAAGTCTCGCTTGGGCTGCTTTAATGGTAGTCTTTACATTTTCTCTTTCACTAGTAGTATGGGGAAGGAGTGGACTCTAGGGATACTACTAATTGATTAAGTAATCAAATTGTTGTATCAATTCTTTTCTTTAATGGATCATTTTGCATTAATCATTTTGTCAAACGTTATTCTTTAATCTTTTTCTTTAGTTTTGTTTCACTCCTGTAAGAAACTCTTGTATTGTAAGTTGTAATGTAAGAAAGAGCCATTATACCAATTCAGAATTTCTACTAGAAATGACGAATGGTTAAAAAAAGTTCTATACATAAGAAAATTAGACTTTCTTCCACGGAACTATTCACGGCATATCACACATTTTCCATTTCCTTTTACTTTTTACTATAGTCTATTCTTCATATTATTTTTCTTTCCTTCCATTTTTTTTATTTTGACCTGATTGAAATTAAGTGGATGCAATGAAAAAAGAAATTGAATTAGACTACTTAACTATTTCAATCTACTAATCTATTCTATGTAGATTCAAAGATAATATAATAGAAGAATCTAAAGTGTCGTAGAAAAAACTATATGTAGTTCTTTCTACCACACCTTTAAGATTCCAACCAGATCCTTTCATTTAAGACTTGGATTTTTTTTATTTAATCCCTTTTTAATTTCTTCAATGATTAATTGGAATTCCAATTAATTATTTTGGCTGACTGTTTTTACATAAATAATAAGTAAAAAAGAAGTAGGAACTAGAATGAACAGTGCAGTAGCAATAAATGCGAGAATATTGACTTCCATAACCTCTTTATTTTTTATTTTCACAATAACTCGGGATGTAATCCCATGGAGAGGAAAAAGGGGTATCTTGTAAATTCAAGGGTAGGGCTTGCATTCTGATAATACTGAATCAATTCAATATTATGAATATCGGATCTATCAAATCAATTCATGGATGGAGTTATATTTCACGGATGAGAGTTATATAGTATAACATAGGAAGATCCTCTATCCACACTAAGACCAAAATGGGTTTTTTTGATTGGATTAGGAATTCCCTCTTTTTTAATCCTTTTCTACTTTTTCTTTTCTATATCTCTAACCCACGAGCTTTCTTAATCTTATACTTCTTAATCTTATACAATTTCCCTTCCTTTTTCTTATAGTTATACATACAATTATGTATGTATTATATGACCAACTTTCACTTTCTATGGGTCACATAGACATCCAAATAAGCAGTAGAAGTGAGATGGGGAAAAAGAGGTCTGAAATAAAAAGGGAATACGATTTATGTATGGATTCCGGTAAAATACCGGTACTCTATTCCATAAGAGTGGAATAGGAAATTAAGATGAGGATGGTATCATCATAAAGAAAGATAGAGTAATATAATATCCTAAATTCTACTAATCCACATATCGTATGTGTGTCTTTCTTTATCGATTGGGAGTAGTGAAAAAAAAATTCCTATATGCCCTCCCTCCCTCTTTAATGAGAGATGCAAAATAAAAAAAGTGAAGTAAGGGTGCCCTGTGGGTATTTGATCTTGCTCCCTGCCCCTTTTTTTTCATGGAAAAAGGAAATATCAATTTCTCCATTCATTGAACCCTAGTTCGGGACTGACGGGGCTCGAACCCGCAGCTTCCGCCTTGACAGGGCGGTGCTCTGACCAATTGAACTACAATCCCCGCGGGTGTATGGCATACCCATTCTTAAATAGAACCATAAGAAGATTCGATTCGTCTTTCGTACTCTAAGAAATAGACGAATCATATACTACATACCCACATATTATAATTATACGTGGGTATAGTGAGAGTGACATAACTAGTATGTCGTGATTTTTTATCACTAAAAATGGATAATAATCCAGCCTTCAATAAGAAAAACTCTTTTGTTTGTAAGAAAGGAATGAGAGAGATATGGATTAGAAAAAAAAATTTCCTTTTTTCTTTATCTTTTATTTCTATAGATCAGACATTTTATTTTATGGAAGAAAAACAAAAGGATTTAGTTCATACTCACGAAGCCCTAGATTTTTGGTTTGGGCCGAGCTGGATTTGAACCAGCGTAGACATTGTCAACGAATTTACAGTCCGTCCCCATTAACCACTCGGGCATCGACCCAGGAAGAATTTATTCTAGGGTTTTTGCTAATCTATGATTAACCTCCTTTCATAATACTCCCTACCCCCAGGGGAAGTCGAATCCCCGCTGCCTCCTTGAAAGAGAGATGTCCTGAACCACTAGACGATAGGGGCATCACTAGACGATAGGGCCATATACAACCGCTCGTGATTATACTATAATCATAGTATGAGCAGTTTTTGGAATTGTCAATATACTCGAAAAGTATAAATAGATCCAAAGCAAGAGTTTTTCCAACTTTTCTGTTATGTTTTCATCTAGGATTTTTTTTAGTTGATCGTTATAGATTAATTCTCCGTGCTTCATTTAGTGTTCATACCAAAAATGCATCCATCCCGCACTAAGTCATAAAATTCTCTAAAAATATAGAGAAAGTTTCAAAACAAAGAAAAAAAGTGAATCAATTTAGTAGAAAAGTACTCTATCAGATTCGAACCAACGACTTACGTCTTAGCACGAGATTACTCTACCACTAATTTAAAAAGCCCTTTATCGGATTTGAACCGATGACTTATGCCTTACCATGGCATTACTCTACCACTGAGTTAAAAGGGCTTTTTATTTAATTCAAAAATTAGCCACTTGGATTTCCCATTATGGGTCTACTGCATAATGTACATATTATATATATAATATATAGAGATAGAGAGAGAGACATTATGTAGAGATTGTATATGTATATATCGATATCTTGAGAGCTCAAAATAAAATTAATAAAAAAAAACATACCCTACATAACATATCCAACTCTTCTTGGTTCAGGGTTTTCCGTTTCCGAAGACTAGTAAAATAGGCGGATTCTGGAACCCCAAGGATTCAACGGTATATGGATATGGAAAATATAAGATTTCCGATCCTAGCGGAAAAGGCGGGGAACAGATACCCAATAGGATATAGGATCCTTGGGAGGAACTTTTGGTAATGGCCTTGATCCTCTATGCTATTTTTTATGTGTTCTTAGTTCTATTGAACTTTTTGCATTCTTTTAACAAGAATCTAATAAACTAGAATTGAGTCAGTGGAAAAAAGGAGAGAGAGGAAAGTGTTAAATGGAGAGAGTCGACTAATCAGAGACTTTTAGGATCTTCTTTACATCAGGTAAATCTGTCGGCCTGTCCGTTTTTTTCTTTAAGTTACGACTCTTTGCTGCTTACTTCTATCAAGCCATAGGGAAAGTCTATGATGAATTTGGAAAACTCATCTCACCTCTTACTCTATGGCTCGGACTTAATGGGGGAAGAAAACATCTTCCATAATTTCTTTTTTGTTCAATTCTGGACAAAAAAGAAAGGAAAAAAGGAATTTATAGGGACAGTGTTACCCCCTATATCCCCTAGTTTATATTGTAGGAATAATACAAACAATTTAGCAGTCTGACACACTTACGTCCTTGCAAAGTAAATAATTATTATTGTAGTCGTAACCGTAGAATAGGATCCTAATCAAAATAAATACATTTGGTTCAGGCGCTATTAGCATGGTAAGAAAAGATTTTTTTTACAGACCAGAGGGGCTATCTAAATCCTAAAGTAAAGGCGAGCGATCGAAGTAGAAGTACCAACGGCTCAGTGTCCATGAACCTTCTCCATCTGATTCAATAAGGGGGAATTAGCCTTCTTGTCAAATGGCTATCCTTGACAAAGGGTACCATTTATACCATAATCTACAATGTAGCGGGTATAGTTTAGTGGTAAAAGTGTGATTCGTTCTATTAATAACTGAATTTGAAATGATATACTTAAGGCATCCTTAAGTTTTTTATTTTTATATTCGATGAAAACTTTAGTTCTTATAAAGGATTAAATCCTTTTCCTCTCAATAGCATATTGAGGAAGAATATACATTCTGGCGAATTTGTATCCAAAGACTAATTTAAATTGCATCCAAAATAAAAATAGGATTATGAGTACAGAGTCGCGAAGCATAATTTTGCATTGGATTAAGTATTCCAATTTTGAAAATATGAGTAAAGGATCTATGGATGAAGATACAAAAAAGTTGATTTCCAATCGTAACTAAATCTTCTTAAAATAAGGAATAAGGAAGCCAAATAGCTAAAAAACGATAGTTTTGGTTTACTAGAACCATCCGCATATTGTTTCAGCTCGGTGAAACCCAATTCTTTTCCTCAGGATCTCTTGAATGAAATTAGGGAACGAAGTAAGTAGATTAGATGAATTTAGATAGAATTTCTATCTCCTACTCTATAAGGATCATCTAGAAAGCGGAGAGCTTTGGTTCCATTCAAATAGAAAAGCTGACATAGATGTTAAGTGGTGAGAATATCCATAAAGGAGCCGAATGAAATCAAAATTTCATGTTCGGTTTTTGAATTAGAGACGTTAAAAATAATCAACCAACGTCGACTATAACCCCTAGCCTTCCAAGCTAACGATGCGGGTTCGATTCCCGCTACCCGCTCCATTCTGTATAAAAGGAGTATTCTATTTGTCTAGACATGTTAGAGGCTTGTATTCAAGCCTTTTTTGTCCACCAGTTTCTGGTACTCCAGAGCGGAGTAGAGCAGTTTGGTAGCTCACGAGGCTCATAACCTTGAGGTCACGGGTTCGATTCCCGTCTCCGCACTTAGCAGTCTGTATAAAAGGACTATTCTATTTCTCTAGATATGTATGGTAGAGGGGCGTATCCAACCCTTTTTTATTCATTAGTTCCCGGCCCTAGAGGGCAAAATTGAGCAGTTTGCGAAGTCACTTGCCTTCAAAAAAGAAGGCGCAAGGCTCTCCCTACCCTGCAGAAATAAAAATGAAACGAAAGGGACAGTCTACCTCTCCCTTCCCTTTAAAAAAAGTTTTGCCCGTTGTTTGTCTCAGTTAATACCCCAATTTTTGGAGCTCTGTTGGCGAGTTCTATTTCTGCCTCTGGAGGCGCCCTCTTTTTTGAGTGGGATGCAAAGGAAGGGTAAGATAGTAAGGGATACGGCACTAGACTAACACCTAATTAATACTTAATTTAATATAAGTAGTTAAACAGTTAACTAGACTAAACTTTTTATCATAGTACTTTGATAAATTAAGCGGGCGAGCGGCGGGAATCGAACCCGTATCTTCTCCTTGGCAAGGAGATATTTTACCATTGAACTACGCTCGCTACGGTATATATTTTATAGCGTATATCCGCCTGGGTCGACCTTCTATGTCTGGGTCGACCGTTTCATTTCATTTTTCTATTATATTAGAGTTTTCCTTTTTTATTATCTGTCAATGAATATTCTAATGGGAATGGAATTTCATAATACTGAAAGAGAAGAGCTTAGCAATTCGGAACGCAAATTGCGTTTTAATACGTCTCACTATTCTAATTTTTTTAGAAGAACTGGCCTTTATTATTTCTTTTTTATGGGGTTAATAAATATTAACCAAATTTCATTTAAGAAATGAGAGAATTCAGAATAGCTACGAGAAAGACTAGTCCAATCCATAATGATGTACCGGAAAATACAACATTTTTATTATTTGACAACCATCAGGAGAAGCAAATACAAGGGGTACACTAATTACTAAGACTGAGGAAGTCGCAATTAATGCAAAAACAGCTAATTGGAAAGCAATAGTCATATTTCTAATCCTCCAAGCTACCATCAAATAAAGTTGACTACATATTTGATCCCTCACTTAAACCAAAATTGTAAAAAAATACAAGAAGTAGGAGGGGGTTTAATCATGAATCCATTGATTCTTCTCTTTAATTCAAATTTATTACTTAAACCGCTTTTTTATTTGGATATGGGGGTGAGAAGAGATTATTTACTCTTTATTTCACAAGCGGGTATAGCGGATCCTGTATCCGTGTATACAGTATACAGAGATATATCGAAAGGAACTTGTATCTGATATCTTTCTAGAGGCTAATAAATCTTTTTATTTTATTATGGCTATGTTCTATTTGTAGGAGTAAAATAAGGATTAGGCTGTGGAGAGAGGCTGAGTGGTTGATAGCTCCGGTCTTGAAAACCGGTATAGTTCTAGGAACTATCGAGGGTTCGAATCCCTCTCTCTCCTTTTGCTTATTGAATACGTTTGTTTCTTTCATTTTTATTTATTTTTTTTTTCTGTCCCTTATCTTTCTTTCATAAAAAGGAATGAATGGCTCGGCTAGATGGAATAACCGAGCCAGAACAGAAAAAAAGTAGAACAGTATAAATAAGAAAATCTTAGTTAAGAGGGTTCATGTAAAGAACAGGTTCCCAAATCACGATCGATTCCCTTTTCAAAACCTGCTGCAGCAGCTCGGGCTCTTCCTGCATGCCATAAATGGCCCACAAAAAAGAAGAATCCTAGAACAAAATGAGAGTTGATAACCAACTTCTAGGAGAGACATAATTAACTGCATTGATCTCGGTAGCTACGCCACCCACGGAATTTAAAGAGCCTAAAGGAGCGTGGGTCATATATTCTGCTGAGCGTCGTTCTTGCCAAGGTTGTATGTCTTTTTTCAACCTACTCAAGTCCAAACCGTTGGGGCCCCTTAGAGGTTCTAACATGGAGCACGAAGGTCCAAAAACGCATAGTTTCCCCTCCAAAGATAACTCCCCAGTTGGGGAACGCATTAGATATTTACCTAAACCTGTGGGTCCTTGAGCGGATCCCACATTAGCTCCAAGACGCTGGTCTCTAACTAGAAAAGTAAATGCTTGAGCTTGAGAAGCTTCTGGCCCGGTGGGTCCATAAAACTCACTCGGATAAGCTGTATTATTGAACCATACAAAACAACAAGCGATAAAACCAAAGACAGATAAAGCAGCTAAACTATAAGACAAGTAAGCTTCTCCAGACCATACAAATGCACGGCGAGCCCATGCGAAGGGTTTGGTTAAAATATGCCAAATTCCGCCAAATACACAAATAAAACCCAACCATACATGCCCACCAATTATATCTTCTAAATCATCTACACTAACAATCCACCCTTCTCCACCAAAAGGAGATTTTAGTAAATAACCAAATATAACACTGGGACTAAGGGTCAAATTGGTAATTTTTCTTACATCTCCCCCCCCAGGGGCCCAGGTATCATATACACCGCCAAAATAAAGAGCCTTGAGTACTAGAAGAAAAGCACCTAGACCTAACAAAATTAAGTGAATACCCAAAATTGTAGTCATTTTATTTCTATCTTTCCAGACATAACCAAAGAATGGAAAAGATTCCTCAAGAGTCTCGGGTCCCAGAAGCGCGTGATAAATGCCACCGAAGCCTAAGACTGCGGAGGAAATTAGGTGAAGTACGCCAGATACAAAGTACGGAAAAGTATCTAGAACTTCCCCCCCTGGCCCTACTCCCCAACCTAGAGTAGCTAAGTGTGGAAGTAAAATCAACCCTTGTCATACATGGGCTTTTCTGGTACGAAATGGGCCACTTCAAATAGGTTCATTGCTCCGGCCCAGAATACGATTAATCCGGCATGAGCTACATGAGCTCCAAGCAGTTTACCGGACAAATTGATAAGTCTGGCATTCCCAGCCACCAAGCAAAGCCGGTGGTTTCTTGGTCACGACCAGCTAAAACGAAAGTTCCATTAAAGAGCGTTTCCACGTGGTAGAACCTCCTCAGGGGAATATAAGATTTTCATGAGGCTGATCCTGAGCTGCCATCCACGCACGAATACCCTCGTTTAAAGAATATTTTTGGTGTAGAAAGTCTCAAATTCAGGATCTTCCGCTGCACGGATTTCCTGGAAACAAAGTCATAGGCACGTAAGTTCAGAGCCAAGCCAACTACGCCAATAGCACTCATCCATAAACCGTGACGGGTACAAATAGCATAAAGAAATGTAACCAACGTTTATTGGAAAAAGCAACACCAAAGATTTGGGACCAAAAGCGGTTAGCAGTGACCATTGAATAAGTTTCTTCAGCTTGAGTTGGGTTAAAAGCACGAAGGTATTTGCACCATCACCGTCCTCAATAGAGTGTTTTCTACGGTCGCTCCATGAATAGCGCATAGCAGAGCCGCACCTAATACTCCGGCAAACTCCCATCATATGAAATGGGTTCAACGTCCAATTATGAAATCCTTGGAAGAAAAGGATGAATCGAAATATCGCTGCTACGCCAAAACTCGGCGCAAAGAACCAACCAGATTGCCCCAGTGGATAAATAAGGAATACAGAAACAAAAACAGCAATTGGACCAGAGAATGAGATTGCATTATAAGGCCGCAATTGAACAGACCGAGCAAGTTCAATTGGCGTAACATGAAACCTATTAGTGCAAAAGCCCCGTGGAGAGCTACAAAAGTCCATAGACCGCCTAATTGACACCAACGAGTAAAATCTCCTTGTGCTTCGGGCCCCCATAGTAGCAACAAAGAGTGTGCTAAACTATGGCAGGGGGTAGAAACTGCTGCGGTTAAGAAATTACAACCTTCCAAATAGGAACTAGCCAATCCATGGGTATACCAAGAAGTTACAAAAGTTGTCCCTGTAAACCAACCCCCTAAAGCGAAATAAGCACAAGGAAAGAGCAATAGGCCAGACCATCCTACAAAAACGAAACGGTCCCTTCGTAACCAGTCATCCATAGTATCAAATAGATCATTTTCTTCTTTAGGAATTCTACCAAGGGCATAGTCATAGTGATCCTCCTATTCAATTACTTCAACCATTTCCGAGCACCTCATATCACTTTCAAGGCATATGATAGTTTTATTATCTGTGGACGATTTCTTTCTCGTTCAATGCCCTTTTTCAATGGTCTCGAAGAGAGAAATTTCCCATTTTTATCTATGGAGTCACAGTCACAACCGAGGTCGTGGTAAATCCATGAATTTGATTCGATTTGTTTTTCTTATACTATTTATTTGTTTTTCTTATACTATAGAAATAGAAATAAATTGTTTTTCTTATACTATAGAAAGAAATAAACCTTTGAAGAAATAAACCTTTGAATTCAGCATTATTCCAAGACTCCTATTTCAAAGTCTATCTTTTAAGGGAAAAATGCAAATAAAAGTAACCCTTCTTTTCCCATTCCCTCTCTATTGCATGGGTGGAAGAACTAAAATAATAGAGGATTCTGAAAAAAAAAAATGGACCTTCGAAATCCAATTTTATGTGTAGCGCAAAGGAGTTGCGATTTCTTCTTATTCCTATAGAACATCTAGTAACAAGAATATGAAATCGTAAATAGCGAAAAATTCTTGTCTTGCGCGGTCTAAGTCTAAGGAAATAAAAAAAATTCGCTTATACAATTTCATCTACATCGAATTTATATATCAGAATAGCGGATAGAGGCATCATTAAAGGAGTCAGGTCTACTTACTTTATGCTTCTTTCCAATTTTATGGTGGATTTGATAAGAACCCTTTTTGCTTTCTTGATAAATAATCGACAAAAAAAGCGTTTTTTTTATATAACCTGCTTGTTTTATTATAATTATAACAAGTCCTATATGGAAATGCCCGCTAAAGAGAAAATCTATTTGATTGTCTCTCGGCCAATATCGATTTTTAGAAAGAAAAAACAAGAATTTTCTTCTTTTTTTATTAACATTAAGAAAAAAGAATATAATTAAAATGGAATTGGCAATATAATTTTTATAGACTTTTGAAAGAAAAAAAAGGGGTTTTTTGCAACCGTTATTTCTTATTTCTTGCCTATATCATATCACGGAAACCTTTCGCTTTGGAACGTGGAGAGATGGCTGAGTGGACTAAAGCGGCGGATTGCTAATCCGTTGTACAATTTTTTTGTACCGAGGGTTCGAATCCCTCTCTTTCCGCTCCCTTGGATCATTTGGGACTTTCGAATTGGAAAGAATTCTGACCCCCGGATTTTCTCATAGATAAATGTACGAAACAAATCCAATAAGAAAAAAAAAAACTGAATTTTTACTCCTCGCGTCCAGGATTCCGTCCTGGGTCATTAGATAAGAATCCAAAGATAAAGAGTGAAACAAAGAATATCACTACTGTATAAACAAAAAGTTTGAGAGTAAGCATTACATAATCTCCAAGATTTTTTTTTAAGGAATAGATTACCAGTTTTTCCTTACCACACGGATCCACTAGGATGGTTTTTTTTTATACCTAAAAATGCAAAAAAGAATTCTTGAAAAAAATTGCAAGAATTCTTTTATAATAAGCACTCTTATCAATAGCAAAAATAGGGTTAGGTGGTTAGGTATTGTGTAGGTACCTTTAGGTACCTGCTCAACCTAGGTGCAGGGGAGTAGAAAGGCTGATCCAAATTTATTGCTGTAGCTACCCATTCAATGTAGAAGAATTTAAATTTTAGAATCGAAGGTTCATAATATAAAAATATAAAACTTCTCGGCTTTTACCCATTTTAAAATTTTTTTGGAATGAACACATCATTCAATTTGGCATACAGAGTACTAAAGATTTCATCGAAAACTTACAGCAGCTTGCCAAACAAAG
Source organism: Triticum urartu (assembly GCF_056163025.1). Taxonomy (NCBI): domain Eukaryota; kingdom Viridiplantae; phylum Streptophyta; class Magnoliopsida; order Poales; family Poaceae; genus Triticum; species Triticum urartu. Next base: position 14,652,011 of record NW_028260368.1, on the reverse strand, counting down.
GCTAATAGAAAAAAGAATAGAGGTATAACAGGCATAATATCCACGATTGGATTGAAAATAGCATAAGCTTCGGGTAATTTGGCAAAGAAAAAACTAGTAGGATAAAGAACAGAATTAAAACAGATACAGGTTAAACTAAGTATATTAGGCATAACAAGCATTTCATTCTTGTAGAGTAAATAATTGGATTTTTCTTGAGTTATTTTTTTAAGGGAAAGAAGGAAAAGGCAGATTCAAAATCTTTTTTCTTCGGACTTTCCCAAACACAAAATACCTCCTTGTATTCGCACTCTCAAATGAGAGTGGAATAAATTCGACTTTCATATAATATCTTAATAGAATTCCATGTAATGATCAATGCATTTTTTTGATTCTATATTATCCGCATGTGTAGAATACTAGCAAGAGAATATCCCTCCTTTTTTATGTAATTGAAATGGTATTGACGAATAACAAATAAACATACTAGTGTTTATTAGTGTCGCATAAAACCCGAAATGGGGCGTGGCCAAGTGGTAAGGCAGCGGGTTTTGGTCCCGTTACTCGGAGGTTCGAATCCTTCCGTCCCAGATTGTTTCTGATGAAACAAACGGTGAAATCATATAGTATTCCGTACGAGACAAAAGTTTATTAAAGAGAATAATGATATCTTATTCTTTCTCAGAAAACATAATAAAGTCTTAAGTCCAGTCAAATTGACTATCTTTATTTTCATGAAAAAATGGGATCTATCAAGCACATTCAGGATATGCCTCTACTATAAAATCACTTAGTCATATTTTTTTCTTCCTTTTGGTATTCGAGTTGAAGAAGTACGAGAATTCTATAACTACCAAAAACTTTCAATCTTTTCATTGGAATAGTTTATTTAGTTATTATAGTTAATTGTTTTTGGTACTGAAAAAATATATTACTACTAGAATTCTAATTCTAGTAATTAAATTAATTAAACTTTTTTGGAGGTTGATAGTTTATTTATTGAGGAAGAGTCAATCCTTCTTTTCTCACTTCAAGATTGATCATCTCGAGCCATCCGTTGAGGGTGGAAATTTAAGAATAAATAAGTTTTAAGCAAACTTGTTTAGTCGTCTTTTTCAAACTATGTTTCATTCATATGATAGAATTTTAATATGGGTTTAAATAAATTGGATCTTGGCGGAGGCTTCCCGGATAAATACTTACTTTCTTTTATCCATATTGCTCCATAGATAGCAAGTTTTAATTAGTATAAAAAAACTAAACCAATGACTATTCATGATTCCATCCATATTGGATCAATTCTCTATACCACTTTGCAATGAAAAGAGGAATGTTTGTTATGGTAAAACTTCGTTTAAAACGATGTGGTAGAAAGCAACGTGCGACTTGAAGGACATGATCGATTGTGGATTTTGCTATCCATCATTTTCCATAGTAATGAAAATGCTCTTGGCTCGACATAGCCTGTTCTATTCGTTCCGAACCAAATTTGCGCTGGGTTTAAGTAACATAGTACACGATGGAGCTCGAGAGGACAGAATTTTTTTTATCAAGGGAAAGAATCTAGGGTTAGTGAAAACTAATAAATTAGGCCAACTTTGTCAGTCTATCCTTAATATAGAAATAAATCGAAAGGTTAAAATAAGAAGAAAGTCCAATAAAAGTATATCAGAATCAATCCCTCTTATTAGATTTCTATAGAAGAGATAAATGCTTTATCGAAGGAAATAAGAAAAAAGGGTATGTTGCTACTCTTTTGAAAGAAAAAAATAGGAATTCCCGAAGTAATGTCTAAACCCAAGGATTTCACAAATCAAAGATAAAGGATTCCAGAACAAGTAAACACAATTTTCAATTGTCTCAACAACAGAGTTGGATTAGAATAAGGAATAAAAGTCAATTCGTTCGAAATGAGACAAAGAAAAGAGTTTAAAGACGACTCAAAAATTTTGGAAGGATTTTGCCTTCGAAGTTTGTCAGGCAAAATTAGCCCACTTGAGTCATGAGTATAAATGAAATTTGTTTTTTCTGTAAGGAAATTAATGCACGTCATAGTCTAATTTCTATTATTATCGACAGAAATTCGAATCATTTTCTCGAGCCGTATGAGGAGAAAACCTCATATACGTTTCTAGGGGGGGGCGTTGTTTATCTACATCTATCCCAATAAGCTGTCTATCGAATCGTTGCAATTGATGTTCGATCTCGAAGAGAAGGAAGAGATCTTCAAAAAGTAGGTTTTTATGATCCGATAAAGAATCAAACTTGTTTAAATGTTCCAGCTATTCTCTATTTCCTTGAAAAGGGTGCTCAACCAACAAGAACTGTTTATGATATTTTAAGGAAGGCAGAATTCTTTAAAGAAAAAGAAAGAACTTTGAGTTAATTGAAGAACTAAATGAATCAAAAAATAGGATAGGAGAAGATTATTAGTATTCCTAGTTGTCTAATTATTTAGACACAATTTACCTCTTTTTTAATCCTATTTGGATTTATATTATATCGTGCCAATCCAACATAAGCCCCTATTTTATTTACTTTTTCTATCTAATTTGTTTTCTTACCATTGTATTTCCATTGACAAAGGTCTATTGAACAAATAGAATTTGTAGATAGATGGGTCTCTTTATCCTCACTCCATATTCAATTTTTCCGCCTACACTTCGCTCAAATGATAAGGGTGTTCCTCTTGCATGTATTCTCATACAATATAATATATATTTTTTATAATATATATTTTTTGTTAATAAAAATCGCTAAAAATAAGGAGAATTTGGCCATCGTGATTAGGGTCGCTCTTTTTTTAACTTTACTTTAGTGGAATTTCACCGGACCTGTTCGTTTTGGCATTTGAGTGTTTTTCATGGTCGATAAAAAAAATCTTTTGATGTCTTGCTAGTTCAATGTTTTGACAGAAGCGCGCGGTGTAATTCCATTGATTTTTGGATTTCGATCGTATCTAAGATCCTTTTTTTATACTGGGTTGCTAACTCAATGGTAGAGTACTCGGCTTTTAAGTGCGACTATGATCTTTTACACATTTGGATGAAACAACAAATTCGTCCAGACTCTTGGTAGAGTCTAGAAGACCACGACTGATCCTCAAAGGTAATGAATGGAAAAAATAGCATGTCGTAATAAAATCAATCTTTTTTGAATGGAATCCAAAATTACGATTTTCTGGGTCTAATGAATAAATGGATAGAGCCTGGCTCCAATTCTGGTAAAATAAAAAGCAACGAGCTGAACTTCCTAATTGGAATGATTCCCCGCTCTAATTAGACGTTAAAAATAGATTAGTGCCGGATGCGGGGAAAGGTTGGGTTTTCCTATGAGTGGACCCTTTATTTTTTCTTTTTTTTTTTAGAAATCCTAATTATTCTTGATTATGGATTGAATAAGGGATGTTATGGATTGAATGTGTAAAAGAAGCAGTATATTGATAAAGAGGCTGTATTCCAAAGTCAAAAGAGCGATTGGCCTGCAAAAATAAAAAACTTGTTCTGTTCTTTTTTTTTAATTAGAACAAACATAAACTAATTGGGTAGAAAAGGAGCAGAAAAAGATCTGTGGATTAGACTCCCTTTCTTTCCAGGGTTTGTATTAAAAATGCAACACCCTGTTCTGACCATATTGCACTATGTATCATCATTCGATAAACCGAGAAATGCTTCTTCTCTCTGATTCAAGTAGAAATACAAATGGAAAAATTCGAAGGGTATTCAGAAAAACATAAATCTCGTCAACAATACTTTGTCTACCCACTTCTCTTTCAGGAATATATTTATGCATTTGCCCACCATTATGGATTAAATGGTTCTGAACCTGTGGAAATAGTTGTTAGTTGTAATAACAAGAAATTTAGTTCACTACTTGTGAAACGTTTAATTATTCGAATGTATCAGCAGAATTTTTTGGATAACTCGGTTAATCATCCTAACCAAGATCGATTATTGGATTACAAAAATTATTTTTATTCTGAGTTTTATTCTCAGATTCTATCTGAAGGGTTTGCGATCGTTGTGGAAATCCCATTCTCGCTACGGGAATTTTTTTGTCTGAAAGAAAAAGAAATACCAAAGTTTCAGAATTTACGCTCTATTCATTCAATATTTCCCTTTTTAGAAGACAAATTTTTGCATTTGGATTATCTATCACATATAGAAATACCCTATCCTATCCATTTGGAAATCCTGGTTCAACTCCTTCAATACCGTATCCAAGATGTTCCATCTTTGCATTTATTGCGATTCTTTCTCAACTATTATTCGAATTGGAATAGTTTTATTACTTCAATGAAATCCATTTTTTTTTTTCAAAAAGAAAATAAAAGACTATTTCAATTCCTATATAACTCTTATGTATCAGAATATGAATTTTTTTTGTTGTTTCTTCGTAAACAATCTTCTTGCTTACCATTAGCATCTTCTGGAACTTTTCTGGAACGAATCCACTTTTCTAGGAAGATGGAACATTTTGGGATAATGTACCCTGGTTTTTCTCGGAAAACCCTATGGTTCTTTATGGATCCTCTTATGCATTATGTTCGATATCAAGGAAAGGCAATTCTTGCATCAAAAGGCACTTTTTTTTTGAAGAAGAAATGGAAATGCTACCTTATCAATTTCTGGCAATATTATTTCTGTTTTTGGACTCAGCCGCGAAGAATCCATATAAACCAATTAGCAAACTCTTGCTTCGATTTTATGGGGTACCTTTCAAGTGTACAAAAAAGTTCTTTGTTAGTAAGGAATCAAATGCTGGAGAATTCATTTCTAATAGATACTCGAATGAAAAAATTCGATACCATAGTCCCCGCTACTCTCCTCATAGGATACTTATCAAAAGCTCAATTTTGTACTGGATCGGGGCATCCTATTAGTAAACCCATTTGGACAGATTTATCAGATTGGGATATTCTTGATCGATTTGGTCGGATATGTAGAAATCTTTTTCATTATCATAGTGGATCTTCGAAAAAACGGACTTTGTATCGACTAAAGTATATACTTCGACTTTCATGTGCTAGAACTTTAGCTCGTAAACATAAAAGCACGGTACGAACTTTTATGCAACGATTGGGTTCGGCATTTTTAGAAGAATTTTTTATGGAAGAAGAGCAAGTTTTTTCTTTGATGTTCACCAAAACAACTCTTTTTTTCTTTCTGTGGATCACACACTGAGCGTATTTGGTATTTGGATATTATACGTATCAATGACCTGGTCAACCCTCTTAATTAATCATTAGACGAAATTAAGAAACAGGAAAGGGTTGATAAATGATCAAGAAAAAACTTTTCTATTTTTCATTCTGAAATGTTCTTTTTATTATAATAAAGAGTAGGTGAATCAACTTACTAATTAAAAAAATTAGTAGAACTTCCTCTTTGGAATAGATTGGCTATTTCTACATAGGGAAAGTCGTGTGCAATGAAAAATGCAAGCACGATTTGGGGAGGGATTTTTCTCTATTGTAACAAGGAAGAATTATCTACTCCATCCGACTAGTTCCGGGTTCGAGTCCCGGGCAACCCATATAGAAAAGACCCATCAAAGTTTTTCACTTTGACTCACTTCATTTACAAATACAAAATTATTGGTTTGGTTAATTTAGTTATATGGATAGCTAATCTTTGGGCTGACTTGGTTGACATTGGTATATAGTCTATGTTATACTGTTAAATAACAAGCCTTCTATTATCTATATTCTAGTTAATACGTGTGCTTGGGAGTCCTTGCAATTTGAATAAACCAAGATCTTACCATGACTGCAATTTTAGAGAGACGCGAAAGTACAAGCCTGTGGGGTCGCTTCTGCAACTGGATAACTAGCACTGAAAATCGTCTTTACATCGGATGGTTCGGTGTTTTGATGATCCCTACCTTATTGACCGCAACTTCTGTATTTATTATCGCCTTCATCGCTGCCCCTCCAGTAGATATTGATGGTATTCGTGAGCCTGTTTCTGGTTCTTTACTTTATGGAAACAATATTATCTCTGGTGCTATTATCCCTACTTCTGCGGCGATCGGATTGCACTTTTACCCAATTTGGGAAGCTGCATCTGTTGATGAGTGGTTATACAATGGTGGTCCTTATGAGCTAATTGTTCTACACTTCTTACTTGGTGTAGCTTGTTATATGGGTCGTGAGTGGGAACTTAGTTTCCGTCTGGGTATGCGTCCTTGGATTGCTGTTGCATATTCAGCTCCTGTTGCAGCTGCTACTGCTGTTTTCTTGATTTACCCTATTGGTCAAGGAAGCTTTTCTGATGGTATGCCTTTAGGAATCTCTGGTACTTTCAACTTTATGATTGTATTCCAGGCAGAGCACAACATCCTTATGCATCCATTCCACATGTTAGGTGTAGCTGGTGTATTCGGCGGTTCCCTATTCAGTGCTATGCATGGTTCCTTGGTAACCTCTAGTTTGATCAGGGAAACTACTGAAAATGAATCCGCTAATGAGGGTTACAAATTTGGTCAAGAGGAAGAAACTTATAATATTGTGGCTGCTCATGGTTATTTTGGCCGATTAATCTTCCAATATGCTAGTTTCAACAACTCTCGTTCTTTACACTTCTTCTTGGCTGCTTGGCCTGTAGTAGGAATCTGGTTCACTGCTTTAGGTATTAGTACTATGGCTTTCAACCTAAATGGTTTCAATTTCAACCAATCTGTAGTTGATAGTCAAGGTCGCGTTATTAATACTTGGGCTGATATCATCAACCGTGCTAACCTTGGTATGGAAGTAATGCACGAACGTAATGCTCACAACTTCCCTCTAGACTTAGCTGCTGTTGAAGTTCCATCTATTAATGGATAAGGTTTTTCTGCTAACATATAAGAATTTTTGAAGACAGAAATACCCAATATCTTGTTCTAGCAAGATATTGGGTATTTCTGTCTTTATTTTGAATCTTTTTTTCTTCTTAATCTTTCTATTCAGAATTCAGTTAACGACGAGATTTAGTATCCTTTCTTGCATTTTCATAACTCGTGAAATGCCGAGTAGGCACGAATTCCCCCAATTTGCGACCTACCATAGGATTTGTTATGTAAATAGGTATATGTTCCTTTCCATTATGAATCGCGATTGTATGGCCAACCATTGTGGGTAGAATGCTAGATGCCCGGGACCACGTTACTATTGTTTCTTTCTCCTCCTTCATATTGACCTTTTCTATCTTTGCCAATAAATGATGAGCTACAAAAGGATTCGTTTTTTTTCGTGTCACAGCTGATTACTCCTTTTTTCCTTTTTAAAGAGTGGCATTCTATGTCCAATATCTCGATCGAAGTACGGAGGTCAGAATAAATAGAATAATGATCAATGGAAAAAAGAAAAAAATCCTTTAGCTGGATAAGGGGCGGATGTAGCCAAGTGGATCAAGGCAGTGGATTGTGAATCCACCATGCGCGGGTTCAATTCCCGTCGTTCGCCCATCGCATTATTGCAAATTCCAAAAATGCAATTTTCCATATTCCTAGTTACGTATTTACTTACGGCGACGAAGAATAAAACTATCGCTATATTTTTTCCTTTTCCTAGTTCTTCTTCCAAGCGCAGGATAACCCCAAGGGGTTGTGGGTTTTTTTCTACCAATGGGAGCTTTCCCTTCACCGCCCCCATGGGGGTGGTCCACAGGGTTCATAACTACCCCTCTTACTACGGGGCGTTTACCTAGCCAACACTTAGATCCGGCTCTACCCAAACTTTTTTGGTTCACCCCAACATTACCCACTTGTCCGACTGTTGCTAAGCAGTTTTGGGATACTAAACGGACCTCCCCAGATGGTAATCTTAAAGTGGCCGATTTACCCTCTTTTGCAATGAGTTTCGCTACAGCACCTGCTGCTCTAGCTAATTGCCCACCCCTTCCACGTGTGATTTCTATGTTATGCATGGCCGTGCCTAAGGGCATATCGGTTGAAGTAGATTCTTCTTTTCTCTCAAAAAACCCCTTCCCAAACTGTACAAGCTTCTTCCAAAGCATACGGCTTTCTAGATGTATATGACGATCTCTAGACAGATGGATCTTATATGAATCATATGATGAAGTACCACATGAGTGGATATATAGGAAAGGAATCCAAATCTGCCGAATCGCTCATGTTATGATCTTCTACATCCTAGGTCTCTGCGTTCCGTCATCTGGCTTATGTTCTTCATGTAGCATTCAGATCGAATGACTCTATGAAATTACGTCGATACTTCCACATATTATGGGTAACGTAGGAGACATCCCTATTTTCCCCCGGGGGTCTTAATTACCACTGCTTAGCTTTCAATTTGCCTCTGACCATCAAATTAAATGTGAATAACCCGTCCTCCTCTCTTTGAAACAAGGGGCGCTTCCGGTTCTGTGCGTGCTTCAAACAATTTTGTCTTCTCCATATTACCATATCTCTAGAGCCAATAATTTTCTATGAGGAACTACTGAACTCAATCACTTGCTGCCGTTACTCAACAGTTTTCTGTTGAGGTCTATCCCGTAGAGGTAGTCAAATTGGATCAGTGATCGATTTCTAGGTTTCGTCGTAAACCTAATTGGTTACTTCCAATTACGTAAATCAATAGTTCAAACCGCACTCAAAGGTAGGGCATTTCCCATTGATATAGGAACTTTTGTACCAGAAACAATAGTATCTCCAATTATAGCCCCTCTGGGATGTAAAATATATCTCTTCTCACCATCCCCATAGTGTATGAGACAAATGTATGCATTTCGATTAGGGTCGTTTCTATGGTTACGATTCTACCAGATATGTCTTTTTGATTCCGTCGAAAATCTATTTTACGGTATAGGCGCTTATGACCTCCCCCTCTATGCCTTGCGGTAATGATTCCTCTGGAATTACGACCTTTACCACAACGGTGCCGTCCATGGATCAAATTATTTCGTGGATTGGATTTCACTTGCCTGTCTACGGTTCCCTTGCGTGTGCTCGGGATAGGTGTTTTGTATAAATGTTTCGCCGTATTATTAAGTATTCTCCTTTAGTTTTTTTCTCTATCTAGAAGTGGAATAGAATAACCCGGTTGAAGGGTAATGATCATACGTCTGTAATGCATTGTATGGCCCAGAATAGGTCCTATTCTTCTACCTTTTCCAGGTAGTCGATGGCTATTCACAGCTACCACCTTAACACCAAAGAAGAGTTCGACCCAATGCTTTATTTCTGTCTTAGTGAATCCCGATTCGACATTAAAAGTATATTGATTCTTTCCCAATAAACGAAGACTTTTTTCTGTAAATACTGCGTATTTGATTCCATCCATAAATCGACTTTCCCTCCTATGCTCTGAGTTCCAGTATCGATAAGAATTCGAGTTCTTATTGTTCTTATGTTATGGTATGAATATACCATACCAATTCGTTATGTATGGATGATGGATGAGATTCCATGGATAGAGAGCCAGTTCCAATAGACTTATGGAATGTTCCCGTTCGTGTGCATCCAGCAGGAATTGAACCCGCAAATTTACCAATTATGAGTTGGGCGCTTTAACCATTCAGCCATGGATGCTTAACAGGGATCATCGTACATCGTAAATAACCAATTTTCATATAGAAAGACATATCATAGAAAAATGAAATCGAAAATATTCCGAGATGGCAAATATTCGGAGATGACTATGAAAACACCTCTCTGGATCCTCGAATTGAAAGAGAGATTGAGAGGGATCAAGAATCCTAATTCTCGCTATTTGGAATGGATCCAATTCTATTGAGTCTGACTCATAGTGATCATTTCTCTTTAGCAAAGAATGACCTTGGTTATCAAAGGATTGAACAACCGGGATCCATTTACTTATGATACCTAGTTGGCATTGATAACAAGGATCTAATGAATTATGAGTTTAATAGATCCTCTTTAGCAGAAAGACGTATATTCCTTGCTCATTATCAGACAATCACTTATTCCCAAACCTCGTGTGGGACTAATCGTTTTCATTTACCATCTCATGGAAAACCCTTTTCGTTCCGCTTAGCCCTATCGGGTATTTTAGTGATAGGTTCTGTAGGAACTGGACGATCCTATTTGGTCAAATACCTAACGAAAAATTACGATTTTCCTTTCATTAAGGTACGAGGGCTTCTTATTCCACAAGAACGAAAGCACCTTTTCATTCTTTCATATACTAGGGGTTTTTACTTGGAAAAGACAATGTTCCATACTAAAGGATTCGGGTCCATAACCACGAGTTCCAGTGCACTAGATCTTGTAGCACTTAGCAACGAAGCCCTATCCATTAGTATTCCACATAAGAAATCCATTCTAGAAAAAAATACAATTAGATTAGCTCTTCATAGACAAACTTGGGGTTTGCGAGCCAAGGTAAGATCGGCTCGGGATCATGGGACCCTTTTCTATCAGATAGGAGGGGCTCTTGTACAAAATAGACTTACTAAGTAATAACCCCATAGAATCTATCTATATAAAGATAAAGAGGCAATCGTGTCAGGAAGCGGGTTTTTCTTTGGCCAAAAGGTACTTCGAACTTGGAACGAGCATGAAGAGATTAACGAGACTTCTTTCTCTTTTGAGTTTTTCTGGCGGACCTGCCGCGCAAGATCTTTGGTCTTCCCCTGGAACCGATGAAAAAAAGTGGATCGCTTCTTATGTACTCGCTCAGAATGATTCTTCTCTATCTATAGTTCATGGCCTATTAGAAGTAGAAGGTGCTCTGGTGCAATCCTTACCGACAGAAAAAGATTGCAGTCAGGTTGATAATAGTCGAGTGACATTACTTCGTCGGTCCGAACTAAGGAATCTGTTAGAAATGTTTTGAAATGGATATTGTTCTCTCTTTGATCAGGGATTGCTATATGAAAAGAAGTGGAGTTTGAAAAAGGGAACGGAATGCTCAAACCGGAACTGCTAGAGGAACGAATTTTCAATAGCATAACTTGGGCTCCTAGAATATGGCGCCCTTGGGACAATCTATTTGATTGCAGGGTTTTGTTCCGAAGCAAAGATATCCGCGGAGGCCGGTTCGTTCGTCCTATTCTGATATTCAGGACCAAGAGGTACTGGATTCTCTTTCGGATAGGCCCTGAAAGGAGAAGAAAGGCTGAAATGCCAACGGACCTCTGTCTATTCTCTAATTCACCCGATCCGATAGTACCCGTTTTTGGAACGTCCAGT
>NW_028260368.1:14610620-14625378 GCF_056163025.1 Triticum urartu | reverse complement strand
TAATTTTTTTCGCTATCTTCTTCCGAGAACCACCTAAGGTTCCACCAACTCCAACTAAAAGAATAAAATAATTTCATTTAAGTAAGAAGTCCCCCTATCTGGGAGACTTCTTACTTAAATTAGTCTCCGTGTTCTTCGAATGGATCTCTTAATTGTTGAGAGGGTTGCCCAAACGCGGTATATAAGGCATACCCAGTAAAGCTTACAAGTAAACCAGATATGGAGATGGCGACTAAAGTTGCTGTTTCCATTTTTATAGAATTTCAAGATTACAATGGATCTACGAAAAGATCGTGTATTTACAACTACAACGGAATAGTATACAAAGTCAACACCAATGATTAAATAGAATTTATGGCTACACAAACCGTTGAAGATAGTTCTAAACCTAGGCCAAAACGAACTGGTGCAGGTAGTTTACTGAAACCCTTGAATTCGGAATATGGGAAAGTCGCCCCGGGTTGGGGGACTACTCCTTTTATGGGGATCGCAATGGCTTTATTCGCTATATTCCTATCTATCATTTTAGAAATTTATAATCTTCCGTTTTACTGGACGGAATTTTAACCAATTAGGTTTCTACTAACTAAAACTAGGAAGTCAGAGTTTTTCCATCCAAAAAAGCCTTTCTAGTTTAAGATCTACATTTCTAGATATTATGGTAGTTCGACCGCGGAATTTTTTTGTTTCGGTATCTCTGGAATATGAGTGTGTGACTTGTTAGAATTGATCCTATTGATAATACATAGAAAGGGCCTGTTATCTCTATCAAGATGATTCTAATTCGTCAGATATTATTTATTCTAGTATCTGGAACACGAAATAGATAGAGTGGATCAAAAAAAAATGGAACTATGATTCATACTCACTATTAAGACCTCGCAACCAGACTGAAAAATTCAAGTAGTTCTTAAATAAAAATAAAAAAGAAATTTTCTTCCTTCCAATTTTGTTTGCCCAAAAGACAACTTTTTTTCTCTCGATTTTGTCGAGTCATTACACTGATTCAATAAATGATTATCAAGCGGTTCTTATTCGAAGAACCCTTGCCTTTTGTTTAGCTTGAGACTAAATCATCGTGGCTCTAGTATGAATCTAAGGTTTTAATTGAACTGATTCATAGGATCTCAACAAGATAATTTCTATATTACGCATAAAAAAACAAATCCTTTATAGGGAAGAGAAAAGTCAAGAAGCCTCTAATGACCAACATAAGGGAAAGGAAGAAAGAAAGACGCGCCAACTTGAGATTTTTTGGCATTATCATCACAAAGAAGATATTCCGGATTTTTCTTATTTGATATCTTCAAGGCAAATCGACCCAATTCAGTGGCTGATGAAGTTTTGAACCTTTTTTCTAATATTCGTTGAAAATTTTTGTGTTTCTGCTTGAGCCGTACGAGATGAAATTTTCATATACGGCTCTTAGAGGGGGACTCGGGTTAGTTACCTATCTCAATAAAGTATATGATTGGTTTGAGGAACGTCTTGAGATTCAGGCAATTGCAGATGATATAACTAGTAAATATGTTCCTCCCCATGTCAACATATTTTATTGTTTAGGGGGAATTACACTTACTTGTTTTCTAGTACAAGTCGCTACCGGTTTTGCTATGACTTTTTACTACCGACCAACCGTTACAGAGGCTTTTTCCTCGGTTCAATACATAATGACCGAGGCCAACTTTGGTTGGTTAATCCGATCAGTTCATCGATGGTCAGCAAGTATGATGGTTTTAATGATGATCCTGCATGTATTTCGTGTGTATCTCACAGGGGGATTTAAAAAACCCCGCGAATTAACTTGGGTCACAGGTGTGGTTTTGGCTGTTTTGACTGCATCATTTGGTGTAACTGGTTATTCTTTGCCTTGGGATCAAATTGGCTATTGGGCAGTCAAAATTGTGACAGGTGTACCTGACGCCATTCCGGTAATAGGATCGCCTTTAGTGGAGTTATTACGCGGAAGTGCTAGTGTGGGCCAATCCACTTTGACTCGTTTTTATAGTTTACATACCTTTGTACTGCCTCTGCTTACTGCCGTATTTATGTTAATGCACTTTCCAATGATACGTAAGCAAGGTATTTCGGGTCCTTTATAGGGAAGGCATATCATAGAGAATTATAATTATCATATATCATATCGGGTAGGTTTTGGTATTTCATTGCTACAAGCATGGGTTATTGTAAAATAACACATGTCATTTGGATACTTCTCTTCAACTCCAAAGTATTTTTATACAATACAAATAGTTGAAGTTAATTTTACGAAAGAAAAAAGGCGGATTATGGGAGTGTGTGACTTGAATTATTGATTTGGCCATGCAGATAAAGAATTGGATCTGCCACATTAGAATTCACAACCAAAGGTGTCTCCGCATCCAATCAACATGTAAGTCCCCTACCTAGGAAGGATAGGCTGGTTCACTTGAGGAGAATATCTTCTATGATCATACCGCAACCATGTCATCCATGAACAGGCTCCGTAAGATCCCATAGAGTAGAAATGGAATAAGTCATGTGACATGATCCAGTTCTCTATTTATTACACTTACCTTTTTATTATAGTATGGAAATGCATTCATTTTCTTTGCATCGATTGTGATCCGCAATACTATCGGAGTAAAAGAAGGGATCTAAGGAAGAATGTAGGCTAAACTTTTTGATTTTTTATTAGTAACAAGTAAATATTTTGTTTGGAGGTAAGAAACTTGCGATATTGAGGGGATAAATACCAACTAATCAAGAGACATGAGACAATCCACAAAGCAATTGATCATGATCAAATTTGTAAGCCCACTTGGATATTGAGCATTTACCCATAAGAATAGGATTATTTTCAATGAGTAGTTGTAGGTGCAACTTCGGAAAAGAGAATCTGATAAAGCTTTTCTTGCCTAGAGTCATTGAGTCATTATAAACCTTAATTCTATTAAGGATCTTCCGCGGTCTTATTTCTTTCACTCTTGCTCGAGCCGGATGATGATAAATTCTCATGTCCGGTTCCTTTGGGGGATGGATCCTAAAGAGTTCACCTATCCCAATAACAAAGAAACCAGACTTAAATGATCCTGTATTAAGAGCTAAATTAGCTAAAGGGATGGGACATAATTATTACGGGGAACCCGCATGGCCCAACGATCTTTTATATATTTTTCCAGTAGTAATTCTAGGTACTATTGCATGTAATGTAGGTTTAGCGGTTCTCGAGCCATCAATGATTGGTGAACCGGCAGATCCGTTTGCAACTCCTCTGGAAATATTACCCGAGTGGTACTTCTTTCCCGTGTTTCAAATACTCCGTACGGTACCCAATAAGTTATTGGGCGTTCTTTTAATGGTTTCTGTGCCAACAGGCTTATTGACAGTACCTTTTCTAGAGAATGTCAATAAATTCCAAAATCCATTTCGCCGCCCAGTAGCTACGACCGTTTTTTTAATCGGTACTGTAGTAGCTCTTTGGTTAGGTATTGGAGCAACATTACCCATTGATAAATCATTAACTTTAGGTCTTTTTTAGATATTTTTTGATTCATTCAACCGTGAAGTACCATAGGTATCTAGGAAATAGTTACTTCCAAGTGAATCTTCCCTAGATACCTAAAATCCATTTTATTATGATCCATTTCGCGAAAATATAGATTGTACCAAAGATGCTAAATTGTTTTCTTTTTATTCTAACTCGAAAAAGAAGAAGAAAAAAAATTGCAATGGATTTAAAACGAGAGTTTATTCTTAAGTAAATCAATTGGGAGATGCTTCTCTAGAGTGTCCCATATATGTTTTCTATCTTCCATACGAAAACTGTCAATTCTCAGAAGATCTTCTTCAGTCTTACTCAAAAGGTCCAATAGTGTATGTATATTGGCCCTTTTTAGACAATTATACGTTCTAGAAGTCAATTCTAATTGATCAATAAAAATACAATTCAATGGAATTCCTTTTTTGTTTTTCTTTAGATTAGTTAATCTTTTTTGAAAAGTAAAAAGGGGTGGAGTAAACCTGTTTTTATTTTCTTCGAAACTAGCGCCCTCTTCCTCCGCGTGTAGAAAAGGAAGAAATAAATCAATCAAATTACGAGAAGCCTCATAAAGTGCTTCCTTAGGGGTTAAACTTCCATTAGTCCATATTTCTAGAAAAAGTATCTCGTGTTTTTCATTTCCATTCCCACAAGAAAAAATACTATAATTCACATTTCGAACAGGCATGGATACAGCATCTATAGGATAACTTCCATCTTGATAGTTCTTTCTGAGTTCTGTCTGATATCCACGATCTCTCTTGATCTGTAAATCAATACAGAAATCAATGGGCTCTGTCAAGTTAGCTATAGGTTGTGCCGTATCAACGATTTCTACGGAAGGCGGTAAGATGATATCTTGAGCAGTTATGTATCTAGGACCTTTGACGCAAATGGATGCGTCTCTAACTCCATAGAGATTACTTCTCAATACAATTTCTTTCAAATTTAGTAAAATTTCTTGTACGGATTCTTCAATACCTGCTATTGTAGAATACTCGTGCGGCACGCTCCCAAATTTTGCACGTGTGATACATGTTCCTTCTATTTCTCCAAGTAAAGCTCTTCGCAAGGCAATACCGACGGTGTCCGCTTGACCTTTTCTAAGCGGGGACAGAATGAAACGACCATAATAAAGGCGCTTACTATCTACTCTTGATTCAACACACTTCCACTGTAGTGTTTGAGTGGATCCTGCTACCTCCTCTCGAACCATAATAGACTAGTATTATTATTTTATCATTGAATCGTTTATTTCTCTTGAAATGAAAGTTGAAAGCGGGTTAATTCTTTTACAGACGTCTTTTTTTAGGCGGTCGACATCCATTATGCGGCATAGGTGTTACATCGCGTATACAACTTAATCGCACACCACTTTTAGCAATGGCTCGTAATGCGGCATCTCTTCCACTACCAGCGCCCTTTACCATAACTTCTGCTCGTTGCAAACCTACTGTACGAATAGCATCTACTGCTGTTCTTTGACCAGCATAGGGTGATGCTTTTCTTGAGCTTTTGAATCCACAAGTACCGGCCGAGGACCAAAAAACCACCCGACCTTGTGGGTCTGTAACAGTTATAATGGTATTGTTGAAACTAGCTTGAACATGAATAACCCCTTTTGTTATTCTACGTGCACTCTTCCGTAAACTAAAACGTGCATTCCTACGTAAACCAATACGCACTTTCTTACGTGAACCAATTTTTGGTATAGCTTTTGCCATATTTTATTATCTCATAAATATGAGTTAGAAATAAAAAAAAGAAAAAAAGATACAAAGATATCCGTTTCAGGGTAAAATAAACCCTTTACTTTAATTATTTTAAATGAAATTATTTTATTTGGAATTGGAACATTTCCGCGGGTACTTTTTTTTACTTTTTAGAAAGTAAAGTTCTTTTTCGAAAGATTACCCCTGTCTTTGTTTATGCTTCGGATTAGAGCAAATGACTCTAATTCGTCCACGCCTACGAATCAGTCGACATTTTGTACAAATTTTACGAACGGAAGCTCTTATTTTCATATTTCCGTATCCTTTTTTAAACTATGAATCTAATCTTTTGGAAAAAATAAGTCTCTTCGCTTGAATTTTAGAACTTAGAATTTATTACCCTAGAAAAAAAAAGAAAAACCTAATCCTTTGAATCTTTGGTATCCTTCAAATCTTCGCTATCCTTCAAATCTTCGCTATCCTTCGAGTCTTCGATACGCTTCGAATCCTTATGGGGAAGTCTATAAATTATACGTCCCTTGCTTGAATCATAACGACTTACTTCAATTTTGACCCTATCCCCCATCAGTATTCGTATAGAACTAGACCGTATCTTTCCTGAAATATAGCCTAGGATGATGGTGTCATTCTCTAGCCGAACGCGGAACATTCCATTGGGTAGGGCTTCCGTAACTAAACCTTCGAAAGTTACTTTTGCTTCTCTCGGGTTTTTTTTTTCTCTCCTATTTTTTTTTTCTGTCATATTTTTTTTCTCCTATTTTTCTATTTTTATTTTAAAAATAGGAAGGGCGAGATAGAATTCGAGCACTATAGGCGGGGCGATTACCATATATAACATAAGACTTCTCCCCCAATTCTGTTTAGTCGAGCTTCTCGATCTGTCATTATTCCTCGAGAAGTAGAAAGAATAGCAATTCCCATTCCACCCAAAACTTTAGGAATTCCTTGATAGTTGGTATAAATTCGTAAGCCGGGTCGGCTGATACGCTTTAAAAAGGTTCTTGTTCTATATATTCCTTTTATAGTCTTTCTCTTTTGATGTCGCAAAGTTGAAACCAAGAAATATCTGTTACGTTCCTGATGTTTCCGAACACTTTCAATAAAACCCTCTCGTAGAAGTATTTTAACAATGTTTTCGGTAATATTTGTAGATACTACTCGAACTGTTCCTTTTTTATTCATGTCCGCATTTCTTATAGAGGTTAGTAAATCAGCAATAGTGTCCTTGCCCATAAGACTCTAATTCTAGGTTCCTCCTAATTTTTCTATAATCAACATGTTTTCTTTTTTTTTTTTTCATTTTGGATTTTAAAACATATACGTAAAACACAATCTACTAAATTAATTCTTTGGTCTCAATTTCGCCTACTAGTATTTATAATACTTCAGGAGCTAATGAAACTATTTTGGTAAAATTCAATTCTCTCAATTCCTCGGCAATCGCGCCAAAAACTCGAGTTCCTTTTGGATTGCCTTTTTGATCAATTATAACCGCAGCATTGTCATCATAGCGGATTATTATACCGTCTTCGCATTTGAACTCTTTACATGTACGTACAATTACAGCTCGAATTACTTCGGATCTTTCTAGAGGCATTTGGGGCAATGCGTCTTTGATTACAGCAACAATAACATCACCAATACGAGCATATCGCTGATTACCAGCAGCTCCTATGACTCGAATACACATCAATTTTCGAGCTCCACTATTATCTGCTACATTTAAAAGGGTCTGAGGTTGAATCATATTATTTTGATTTCAATTTGTTATTTCAATGCAAAAGGATGAAAGAAATATTGTCTTTCCAGAAAGAAAAACCGAGCATTTTTTTTTATCTTCCATACCCCTTTTAGGGTTCTATATCTCTAATCGAATAAATTGACTTCGTATGGGCATTTTACTGGCAGCTATGGAGATAGCTGCTCTAGCTACAGTTTCAGATACTCCCCCCATTTCATAAAGTATACGACCAGGTTTAACAACGGATACCCAATATTCGGGGGACCCCTTTCCCGAGCCCATACGTGTTTCCGTGGGTCTTAGTGTAACCGGTTTGTCGGGAAATATACGTACCCATATTTTTCCACCACGACGTGCATATCGTGTTATTGCTCTTCGTCCTGCTTCTATCTGTCTCGCCGTGATCCAAGCGGGTTCAAGTGCTTGAAGAGCATATCTACCAAAACAAATACGATTGCCTCGGCAGGATTTTCCTTTCATTCTTCCTCTATGTTGTTTGCGAAATCTGGTTCTTTTGGGGTTATAGTCGATGGTTCTCTTTCTTAGTTCCATCTCTACTGCAAAACTGGACATGAGAGTTTCTTCTCATCCAGCTCCTCGCGAATGGAATCAGAAAGCATGTAAATTTCTCTAATTCATAATATTCCAAAATATTACGGTACGGATAGATACACATTAATAGATAATAGAAAAAGTTCGGTTTTTTTTATATTGAATTTGTTAAAACAGAAAAATATAATATATAGTCAAAAAAGAAGATCTAGAATATATCCAGATGTGTGTGTATATTTATCTAAATTCTATATTTATAGATAATGTAATCCTTCTTAAAAAAATCCTTATTTTTACTCTTATTGAATCGCGGTAAAGTATTCTAATTCAATAAGAATTTCGCGGGCGAATATTTACTCTTTCCTGTCTTATTTGTTAATTTATAAACTTACCAAATAAGACAATTTTTTTGGTTTGTTCCGCCATCCCACCCAATGAAGTGTTAGGATTCTTTTCAATAAAATCCTATGGAATCATAGGTTCTGTCGTTCCCACTGCTTCTCCTTGAATGGTTAGGTCTGAATCCCGCAACGGAGCTTCCAAAAAATTTCTTTCCGAGTTAATTTTCTCAGTTTTATTAACCCGGGCGGCTCTTTATTATTGCTTTAAATTTGTAGTTCTTGTTTCAAGTTACAATTTTTAATTCTCTATTATTTTTATTATATTGATGCTTTATCACATTGCCTTTTATGATGTAATTCATAGACCATACATAGTGGAATCCTATATCTTATTTATTTCCTCTTCCTTCTTTCTATCATCCCTCCCTTTATCCACATCCCTTTAGTTTTGCTTCACAACCTAGAATCCCTTTTCTTTTTTAGAGAAAAAATTGCAGTTGCTACAACTATATGACACATCTACTCATTTATGTTATGATAGAGGTATTTATTCATATAGTGACTGTTTCTTAGTTAGGATCTCGACAATACGAAGCAATAGGTTGGTTATTAGTTAATTTTCTATAATTACTAAGTTTTTTTCTTAAAAAAAAGAAAAAAATAACGAGTCACACACTAAGCATAGCAATTATATTAAATGATTTATCAATTTTCATTAAATCTTATAGAAAGAGGTATAATTTCTTCTTTTGCAGGGATTTCAGGAAAAAAGTCTCTTGTCATTTTTTATTCTATCAATGGACAGAATCCGAAGACAAGATTACTTATTCTTCGTCTACGAATATCCAAATTTTTACACCTAATACTCCATAGATAGTCCGAATTGGATAGCAGCAATAATCAATTTTAGCGCGAATTGTTTGGAGGGGAAGTCTACCCTTTTTAATAGATTCGGCGCGTGCAATTTCTTTTCCTCCGAGACGACCCGCAATTTTTACTTTTACTCCCCTTATATCTGCTTTTTTAGTTAATTCAATGGCTTTTTTCATTGCCTTTCGGAATGAAACTCTATTTTTTAATTGGAAAGCTATATATTCTGCAAGAATGTTAGGCTGTCTATAAGGTTCTTTAACTTTTTCGATAGAAATATTAAATCTCTGGTTTACAGAGTTAATTTCCTTTTGTAGATCTTTCTCTAATTCTTCGATTGCTCCTTTTTTCTTTAATAAATTTGGGAATCCAATATGGATTATGACGTGGATCGTATCGATTTCTTTTTGGATTTCTATATGTGTAATTACTTCGGAACTTGAACCTGAGTCCATTTTTCTATTATGTGTAATTACTTCGGAACTTGAGTCTGATTCTATTTTTCTATTCGAGCCCTTTTTCCTATTCTTTTGTATATAGTTCTTGATACAATCCCTTATTTTTTTATCTTCCTGTAGACCTTCAGAATAATTTTTTGGTTGTGCGAACCAAAAGGAATGGTGTTTTTGGGTTGTACCAAGTCTGAAACCGAGTGGATTTATTTTTTGTCCCATATTTTTCTATTCTATATTTTTTTTACTGGGAATCGAAATCTTAGATGGATCTAAAGGTTATTTAGATTTCTTTACTATATTTAGTACAATTGTTATATGACACATGCTTTTTTTTATGGGGAAACTACGTCCTCGAGCTCGAGGTCTGAATTTCTTCATAATAGTACTCCTACTGACTTCGGCTTTAGTAATAAATAAATTCGCTTTGTCGAAATCCCTATAATGAGTAGCATTTGCGGCTGCCGAATAAACCAACTTTAAGATGGGATAAGATGCTCGATAGGGCATGAGGTTCAGTATCATAACAGTTTCCTCGTAGTAACGCAGCGAATCTCGTCAAGAACTCTTTGTGCTTTTGAAAACAGACATAGGGATACGTTTTTGTGCTTTGAAAACTCTCTCGAACTTAAGTAGACGATCGGTTGAACTTTCCTTGCGAGTTTCCTTAGCCCACTTTTCTTCTTCTTTATCCTAGGGATATACTGTTACTAGTTTGAAACTTGTCATAAATAAGGTTATTCCCCGCCTACCTTTACTTTATTTTGAATCTTTTTTTCTTCTTAATCTTTCTATTCAGAATTCAGTTAACGACGAGATTTAGTATCCTTTCTTGCATTTCATAACTCGTGAAATGCCGAGTAGCACGATTCCCCCAATTTGCGACCTACCATAGGGATTTGTTATGTAAATAGGTATATGTTCCTTCCATTATGAATCGCGATTGTATGGCCAACCATTGTGGGTAGAATGCTAGATGCCCGGGACCACGTTACTATTGTTTCTTTCTCCTCCTTCATATTGACCTTTTCTATCTTTGCCAATAAATGATGAGCTACAAAAGGATTCGTTTTTTTTTCGTGTCCACAGCTGATTACTCCTTTTTTCCTTTTTAAGAGTGGCATTCTATGTCCAATATCTCGATCGAAGTACGGAGGTCAGAATAAATTAGAATAATGATCAATGGAAAAAAGAAAAAAATCCTTTAGCTGGATAAGGGGCGGATGTAGCCAAGTGGATCAAGGCAGTGGATTGTGAATCCACCATGCGCGGGTTCAATTCCCGTCGTTCGCCCATCGCATTATTGCAAATTCCAAAAATGCAATTTTCCATATTCCTAGTTACGTATTTACTTACGGCGACGAAGAATAAAACTATCGCTATATTTTTCCTTTTCCTAGTTCTTCTTCCAAGCGCAGGATAACCCCAAGGGGTTGTGGGTTTTTTTTCTACCAATGGGAGCTTTCCCTTCACCGCCCCCATGGGGGTGGTCCACAGGGTTCATAACTACCCCCTCTTACTACGGGGCGGTTTACCTAGCCAACACTTAGATCCGGCTCTACCCAAACTTTTTTGGTTCACCCCAACATTACCCACTTGTCCGACTGTTGCTAAGCAGTTTTGGGATACTAAACGGACCTCCCCAGATGGTAATCTTAAAGTGGCCGATTTACCCTCTTTGCTATGAGTTTCGCTACAGCACCTGCTGCTCTAGCTAATTGCCACCCCTTCCACGTGTGATTTTCTATGTTATGCATGGCCGTGCCTAAGGGCATATCGGTTGAAGTAGATTCTTCTTTTCTCTCAAAAAACCCCTTCCCAAACTGTACATGCTTCTTCCAAAGCATACGGCTTTCTAGATGTATATGACGATCTCTAGACAGATGGATCTTATATGAATCTATGATATGAAGTACCACATGAGTGGATATATAGGAAAGGAATCCAAATCTGCCGGAATCGCTCATGTTATGATCTTCTACATCCTAGGTCTCTGCGTTCCGTCATCTGGCTTATGTTCTTCATGTAGCATTCAGATCGAATGACTCTATGAAATTACGTCGATACTTCCACATATTATGGGTAACGTAGGAGACAATCCCTATTTTCCCCCGGGGGTCTTAATTACCACTGCTTAGCTTCACTTTGCCTCTGACCATCAATTAAATGTGAATAACCCGTCCTCCTCTGCTTTGAAACAAGGGGCGCTTCCGGTTCTGGTGCGTGGCTTCAAACAATTTTTGTCTTCTCCATATTACCATATCTCTAGAGCCAATAATTTTCTATGAGGAACTACTGAACTCAATCACTTGCTGCCGTTACTCAACAGTTTTCTGTTGAGGTCTATCCGTAGAGGTAGTCAAATTGGATCAGTGATCGATTTCTAGGTTTCGTCGTAAACCTAATTGGTTACTTCCAATTACGTAAATCAATAGTTCAAACCGCACTCAAAGGTAGGGCATTTCCCATTGATATAGGAACTTTTGTACCAGAAACAATAGTATCTCCAATTATAGCCCCTCTGGGATGTAAAAATATATCTCTTCTCACCTTCCCCATAGTGTATGAGACAAATGTATGCATTTCGATTAGGGTCGTATTCTATGGTTACGATTCTACCAGATATGTCTTTTTGATTCCGTCGAAAATCTATTTACGGTATAGGCGCTTATGACCTCCCCCTCTATGCTTGCGGTAATGATTCCTCTGAATTACGACCTTTACCACAACGGTGCCGTCCATGGATCAAATTATTTCGTGGATTGGATTTCACTTGCCTGTCTACGGTTCCCTTGCGTGTGCTCGGGATAGGTGTTTTGTATAAAATGTTTCGCCGTATTATTAAGTATTCTCCTTTAGTTTTTTTCTCTATCTAGAAGTGGAATAGAATAACCCGGTTGAAGGGTAATGATCATACGTCTGTAATGCATTGTATGGCCCAGAATAGGTCCTATTCTTCTACCTTTTCCAGGTAGTCGATGGCTATTCACAGCTACCACCTTAACACCAAAGAAGAGTTCGACCCAATGCTTTATTTCTGTCTTAGTGAATCCCGATTCGACATTAAAAGTATATTGATTCTTTCCCAATAAACGAAGACTTTTTTCTGTAAATACTGCGTATTTGATTCCATCCATAAATCGACTTTCCCTCCTATGCTCTGAGTTCCAGTATCGATAAGAATTCGAGTTCTTATTGTTCTTATGTTATGGTATGAATATACCATACCAATTCGTTATGTATGGATGATGGATGAGATTCCATGGATAGAGAGCCAGTTCCATAGACTTATGGAATGTTCCCGTTCGTGTGCATCCAGCAGGAATTGAACCCGCAAATTTACCAATTATGAGTTGGGCGCTTTAACCATTCAGCCATGGATGCTTAACAGGGATCATCGTACATCGTAAATAACCAATTTTCATATAGAAAGACATATCATAGAAAAATGAAATCGAAAATATTCCGAGATGGCAAATATTCGGAGATGACTATGAAAACACCTCTCTGGATCCTCGAATTGAAAGAGAGATTGAGAGGTGATCAAGAATCCTAATTCTCGCTATTTGGAATGGGATCCAATTCTATTGAGTCTGACTCATAGTGATCATTTCTCTTTAGCAAAGAATGGACCTTGGTTATCAAAGGATTGAACAACCGGGATCCATTTACTTATGATACCTAGTTGGCATTGATAACAAGGATCTAATGAATTATGAGTTTAATAGATCCTCTTAGCAGAAAGACGTATATTCCTTGCTCATTATCAGACAATCACTTATTCCCAAACCTCGTGTGGGACTAATCGTTTTCATTTACCATCTCATGGAAAACCCTTTTCGTTCCGCTTAGCCCTATCGGGTATTTTAGTGATAGGTTCTGTAGGAACTGGACGATCCTATTTGGTCAAATACCTATACGAAAAATTACGATTTTCCTTTCATTAAGGTACGAGGGCTTCTTATTCCACAAGAACGAAAGCACCTTTTCATTCTTTCATATACTAGGGGTTTTTACTTGAAAAGACAATGTTCCATACTAAAGGATTCGGGTCAAAACCACGAGTTCCAGTGCACTAGATCTTGTAGCACTTAGCAACGAAGCCCTATCCATTAGTATTCCACATAAGAAATCCATTCTAGAAAAAAATACAATTAGATTAGCTCTTCATAGACAAACTTGGGGTTTGCGAGCCAAGTAAGATCGGCTCGGGATCATGGGACCCTTTTCTATCAGATAGGAGGGGCTCTTGTACAAAATAGACTTACTAAGTAATAACCCCATAGAATCTATCTAATATAAAGATAAAGAGGCAATCGTGTCAGGAAGCGGGTTTTTCTTTGGCCAAAAGGTACTTCGAACTTGGAACGAGCATGAAGAGATTAACGAGACTTCTTTCTCTTTTGAGTTTTCTGGCGGACCTGCGCGCAAGATCTTTGGGTCTTCCCCTGGAACCGATGAAAAAAAGTGGATCGCTTCTTATGTACTCGCTCAGAATGATTCTTCTCTATCTATAGTTCATGGCCTATTAGAAGTAGAAGGTGCTCTGGTGCAATCCTTACCGACAGAAAAAGATTGCAGTCAGGTTGATAATAGTCGAGTGACATTACTTCGTCGGTCCGGAACTAAGGAATCTGTTAGAAATGTTTTGAAATGGATATTGTTCTCTCTTTGATCAGGGATGTGCTATATGAAAAGAAGTGGAGTTTGAAAAAGGGAACGGAATGCTCAAACCGGAACTGCTAGAGGAACGAATTTTCAATAGCATAACTTGGGCTCCTAGAATATGGCGCCCTTGGGACAATCTATTTGATTGCAGGGTTTTTGTTCCGAAGCAAAGATATCCGCGGAGGCCGGTTCGTTCGTCCTATTCTGATATTCAGGACCAAGAGTACTGGATTCTCTTTCGGATAGGCCCTGAAAGGAGAAGAAAGGCTGAAATGCCAACGGAACCTCTGTCTATTCTCTAATTCACCCGATCCGATAGTACCCCGTTTTTGGAACGTCCCAGTGCCAAAGTCACTGAATGGGTAAGTCACCAATCCAATCCCTTTGACAAATCGGATGTCATATTAGATATCATATTCTATATATATAGAAATATCATAGATAGAATAGACATATAGACATTTTTGGTCGGCAAATTCGAAGGAATCATTGAGTGGAAAAAGGAGCAAAGAATGACAAAAGACGAGACTCTACTAGTCTTCACTCTTGTGGTTTCCTCTTCCTCGGTTTCTGTTTTCTTATTCGGGATCTTGCTTTTCATGGTTCTCATCTCTGCAACTCGCGATTTTCGCGAGAGAACCAATCCAAGTTGGTGAAGATCATGATTTGGGCTGGCACGGGGATCGTTTGATCGATTTCCTTGATTTGATCGCTACTTAATGGGCGTGCGCTCAAAGGATACAAACAGGGATTCGCAAACAAAAAGGGGAATTCGTAGTCACTTTTTCCTGTCGCGTAAAAAAAAAGTCTTTACGCGAGAGCAATAGAGGTTGGGATACATCTATCTCTTCTGAGCAACCTCTTTTGGATTCTTAAGACCA
>NW_028260368.1:14580620-14595620 GCF_056163025.1 Triticum urartu | reverse complement strand
GTCGTTGTGGTCGGACTCTATTATGGATTTCTGACTACATTCTCCATAGGTCCCTCTTAGATCTTCTTTCTCCAATCTTGGATTAGGGAAGAAGGAGATATTCGCGACTACTGGCGATTTCATTATGGGGCAGCTCATGATCTTCATATCGATCTATTATCCACCTCTGTATCTATTCTTTCTTAGCTAAACAGGTGGAAGATCTATCCAATTTGGTTATATTATATCATGGACTCGAAAAACGGATCTGAATTTGACTGAAATGCACGATCTTCACAGGTATCACTTTTCACGATACCTAAAAGGTGGAATAGCGATTTTCGAACCATTTCCTATAAGAGAATGGTTTCCATTACTTTGAGAAATGGATTCTTATATCAAACTATAGCTATTGCATTAAAGAAGAAAAGAAACTAATAGAAGTCGAAGACGCGGAATGATAGTGAATAGAGAGAAAGATTCTTCTGATTTTCTTGTTTCTATCTACTAGACGCCGTAGAGAATTGAGAATTTTCATGTCTTTCAATTCTCGTACTCGTAATTGGAAAGTTATGGAAGGAGACCCATCATTTTGCAATGAAAACAACATATAAAACTCTGGACAATTTCGAAATCAGGCCAAGCGTCTTAATACATATGCAAAAAAATTCATTATTGGCCCACCATTGATTAGAAGATTTAGCTTGTATGAATCGCTATTGGTTTGATACGAATAATGACAATCGTTTCAGTATGTTAAGGATACAGATGTATCCACAATTCATTTAGAGTTACTTAATAGTCTATTTCTTATACCATATCTCTATCCCGTGAAATTCTCGAGCCAAAAGATGGATGCATATGCTGTGTTTCATTTTGCTAAATGATATCAATTAAATGGTGTATCAATTCCATAAATTGCATATAGCAATAAATAAATCAGCAAAATTCTTTCTAATATTTTAGATAGAAGAAACATTTCTTCTATCTAAAATATTAGAAAGAATGTACCCTTCTATCCAAATCCAATTTGCATCGATAAAATAAATCCAAATTCCAGTAGTAGATGAATAATTGCAAATTTGTGTGTGTACGAGATTAGAATAACTTCAAAATAACTGACATAATTTTGTATTTTTCCTGATCAGAAAAATACATGAAAAAGAAAGGAGGTAGAAAAATTTTTGGATTTATGGTTAAAGAAGAAAAAGAAGAAAACAGGGGTTCTGTTGAATTTCAAGTATTCAGTTTCACCAATAAGATACGGAGACTTGCTTCACATTTGGAATTACACAAAAAAGATTTTTCATCGGAAAGAGGTCTACGAAGACTTTTGGGAAAACGTCGACGTTTGCTGGCTTATTTGGCAAAGAAAAATAGAGTACGTTATAAGAAATTAATCGGTCAGTTGAATATTCGGGAGCAGTAATTTAATCGTTCAAATTTTTTTCTTGTTTTATTATTTTTTTAGTAGTCTTATAGTAGTCTTAGATTTTTCATTTTGATGAGCCTCGCTTTGAGGAATTCATGGAATAATCCATTTTCATGGAATAATGAATTAAGGAAGAAAGGATATGAGTCTACCGCTTACAAGAAAAGATCTCATGATAGTCAATATGGGCCCTCAACACCCATCAATGCATGGTGTTCTTCGACTGATCGTTACTCTCGATGGTGAGGATGTTATTGATTGTGAACCCATATTAGGGTATTTACACAGAGGAATGGAAAAAATCGCGGAAAACCGAACTATTATACAATACTTACCTTATGTAACAAGGATATAGAGAGATTGTAGAAAGGGGATAGGATAGTTATTTTTGCAAGAGACTTGTTGTAAATTCCTTAACTTAAGAAAGAAAAAAGAATAAAAACACAGATACATAACATAAAAAAAAGAATAAATAAGACGAGATTCGACCTCCCCCTACATATTTAATTTCCTCTCCTATACAAAAACTAGCAAGACCCACTCCATTGGTAATTCCATCAATAACACCCTTATCAAAAAACTCCGTGAGTTCGGTTAACCCTCTTATACCGAGGGTAAAGACCCTAGTATAGAAAATATCTATAACCACGATTATATGACCAACTGTATATATTTTTTTTTACTTGATCTAAAAATTCTTTTTTAGGATTTCCTTTGTAAAAAGAGTTTATTAAATCCAAATTCTGAAAAAAAGAATAAGCGGATCCATAGAAGATATATGCTATGAATAAACCAAAGATAGCTAGACTTACAGAAGAAATTGCATTAGTAATAAATTCATATGAATTTACAAAAGAATTAGAACTTTCCTGGGTAAAGTTTATTGAGGGAGTTAACCACTTTGATAATATGGTTAACTCTGCTATTCCATTACCAATTCCTCCATTATCAAAAGAGATTCCTATGAATCCAATGAACAAAGTGAAAAGTAGTAATATAAGAAGAGGAAATAACATAGTATTTCCCGTTTCATGCGGATAGGCAAAAGTTTTTTTAGCCCCAAAAGACGTAGTAAAGGATCCTATCCTATTTCTTGTATTACCTTGAATTTTTGGTATATTTTGTGAAAAAAAAGAAACTCCACTCTTCGTTGTTGATAAAACGAAATCCCTATTCACTCCTTTGGGTATCCTTTTTCCCCATAAGGATATTGAATACAAGGAACTCTCTTTAGTGCTACTGTAATTTTGAAAATGAACACGCAAATACCCATCAAATGTAAGTAAATATATCCGAAACATATAAAAGGCAGTTAATCCTGCAGTAAAGGAGGCTATTATTCCAAAAAAGGGCGAATACAACCAACTATTACTAAGGATTTCATCTTTGGACCAGAAGCAAGCAAGAGGTGGAATACCACAAAGAGAAAGTGTACCCCATAAAAAAGTAGTTCTTGTGATTGGAATGTATTTTCTTAAACCGCCCATAAGAACCATATTTTGACTTTTATCTGGTGAATATCCAACAAGAGGTTCCATTGAATGAATAACGGATCCGGATCCCAAGAACAATAAAGCTTTTGAATAAGCATGAGTGATCAAATGGAATAAAGCAGCTTGATAAGAACCTATACCTAGAGCTAACATCATATAACCCAATTGAGACATTGTAGAATAGGCTAAGCTTCTTTTAATATCTCTCTGAGCAAGAGCTAAAGTAGCTCCTAAGAATAGTGTTATTGTACCTACTAAAGAAATAAAACTCATTATCAAAGGTAAAGATATGAAAAGAGGAAGAAGTCGAGCTAGAAGAAAAATTCCCGCAGCAACCATAGTTGCTGCGTGTATAAGAGCCGAAATAGGAGTGGGCCCTTCCATAGCATCGGGTAACCATACGTGAAGAGGGAATTGTGCGGATTTCGCAACTGCACCAAGGAATAATAAAAAAGCACACAAAGTAGTAAGTAAAGAGTTAATTCCATTATTAGGAATCCAGTTATTAGCTATTTTGAACAAATCCCTAAACTCTAAACTACCTGTTATCCAAAAAAAACCTAAAATTCCTAATAATAGACCAAAATCCCCTACACGATTAGTTACAAAAGCTTTTTGACAAGCACTCGCTGCGATTGGTCGTGTAAACCAAAAGCCTATCAATAAATAAGAACACATTCCCACGAGTTCCCAAAAAAAATAAATTTGTATCAAATTGGAGCTAGTAACCAATCCCAACATGGAAGTATTGAAAAAACTTATATAAACAAAAAATCTCAAATATCCTTCATCGTGAGACATATAACCATCACTATAAATAAGAACCAGGATTCCTACAGTAGTAATTAGTATTAACATAATAGAAGTAAGTGGGTCAATCAAGTATCCAAATTCTAAAGAAAAATCATTATTGACGGTCCAAGACCATAGATATTGATAGATCGAACTTCCATTTATTTGTTGAATAGACAGTTGAACTGAGAATACCATAGCTATACTTAAGAGTAAAACACTAGGAAAAGCCCATATGCGACGAAGATTTTTTGTTGCTGTCGGAATAAGAATAAGGCCAAATCCCATTGACATAATAACTGGAAGTGGGAGAAGAGGGATTACCCATGCATATTGATATGTATGTTCCATAAGAAAAGAAATTGCAATTTTTACTTCAATTTTTACTTCAATTTTTCTATAAAATTGTTTCCGATTCACCAAACCAATTCTTATCTCTTTCTGAAAGAATAAATAAAAAGAATAAGAAAAAATACTGAAATTCTTAATTTTTCCAAAATTTATCTCATTGAAATAATTAAAAATTAAGAATGGGTTTAGTTGGTTAAATTAAAAAAGTTAATAAAATAACTAGGTAACGAAGTTATTTTATTAACTAAATAAAGATATTTATAAAAATAAAAAAAAAAAAGTGGAATCATTTTACTTTCTATTCATAATTCATTTTTATATTTCTTTAAAACAAAGATGAAACAGCTCTCTTGTTCCATAATTAACTGATTGAGTGAATTCCAATGAAAACCTATGTTTATAAGAAATTATCGAATAGTCCTTACTTCATATAGAACTAAAATTCTAATGACTATAAATTACCTAAGTTTTAGAATGTCTTGTTTAAGAGACTCAGTATTTTTTGTTTTGATTGGAATTCCTTTCCTTTATGGAATACCATTCTGAACTTAATTAACTATTTTCATTTTCCCTTCTTTTTATCCCCCCGTCTTATCTTATATGGGGGATAGGCTTCCATACCATATATCTATATATGGAGTATACTTGATATATAAATAGATATAAATAGATTTAAATGAGAAACCCTTCTATATATTCTATATTATTAAAAAAAAAGTATAAAATATATAAAGAAAAAATGTTAAAAAATTCTTGTTGTCTTATCCGCATTAGACAAAATGAATAAAAAATAATTCAAAATTTAAGTATCTTTCAGTATCTAAGTATAAATACTAATAAAAAGAAGAAAGAAGGATTGATTTGCAGCAATAGATGTCTTTCACATACAACTAGAAAAAAGTAATTTCCTTTTTGAATGGCAGTTCCAAAAAAACGTACTTCAATGTCAAAAAAGCGTATTCGTAAAAATATTTGGAAGAAAAAGACTTATTTTTCCATAGTACAATCTTATTCTTTAGTAAAATCAAGATCATTTTCGAGCGGTAATGAGCATCCAAAACCAAAGGGTTTTTCTGGGCAACAAACAAATAATAAGATTTTGGAATAATATGAATTGACTTATCAAAAAAGAATTCCAATTATTTAATAATTTGGATTCTTCTTTGAATGTACTTTTATGTGTCGAATTACTCGGTACAATATTCTTAGAACAAAAAACCCCTCTTATCTTATATATACAAGAAAAAAAAAGTTTTGTTTGGTATACTGTGTGCTAAGTATTCTTTTCCTATCAATGAACTTTTCATAATTTTCCTAATAGAATCCTCATATTCTATTAGGAAAATTATGAAAAGTGGAGTATTCTTACAATAGGACTTACAACTTCCACCTATCTTCTCCAAAATCATAAGGTTAGTAAATCTTATTAATAAGAGCATAAAGACTTTCATTCTAGAAATTTTTAAAAAATCCAAAAAGCCTTTTCTATTTATCCATTTTATTTTAATTTCATCATTAAATAGAAACCCTTTTGGATTTTTTTCATTGTATTGAAAGAATTTTCAAAATGTAAAGGGGAAATTAATTAGAAAAAATTAGTTCTATAATTGCAAGTTAGAAAAAAGAAGTTCCAACTCTTTCAAGCAGTGTTTGTGTTTCTATTGGGCAAAGCAAGAGTTTATTGTAAAAAAAAAAAATGGAAACGATACTACCAAACGAAGTCTATTTTAATGAAAACTCTAATGTTCCTAAATTTTATGGACTTTCCCAATATCGACGATTCCCAAGATAATAGCTATTATTCTTTTAAGTTACCTATTATTTGAAGTTAGCCGCCATGGTGAAATTGGTAGACACGCTGCTCTTAGGAAGCAGTGCTCAAGCATCTCGGTTCGAATCCGAGTGGCGGCATTCTTGAAAAAGAATACAATAGATTAGAAATCAATTCGAAATTTACAATTTTGTAATGGGACCTTCCCCTTATGCTATTTGCAACTTTAGAACATATACTAACTCATATCTCTTTCTCAACGATTTCAATTGTGATTACGATTCATTTTATAACCTTATTAGTTCGTGAACTTGGAGGATTACGCGATTCGTCAGAAAAAGGAATGATAGTTACTTTTTTCTCTATAACAGGATTCTTAGTTTCTCGTTGGGCTTCCTCGGGACATTTTCCATTAAGTAATTTATATGAGTCATTGATCTTCCTTTCATGGGCCCTGTATATTCTTCATACCATTCCTAAAATACAGAACTCTAAAAATGATTTAAGCACAATAACTACGCCAAGTACTATTTTAACGCAAGGCTTTGCCACATCGGGTCTTTTAACTGAAATGCATCAATCCACGATACTAGTACCTGCTCTACAATCTCAGTGGTTAATGATGCATGTCAGTATGATGTTATTAAGCTATGCAACTCTTTTGTGCGGATCCTTATTATCTGCCGCTATTCTAATCATTAGATTTCGAAATAATTTTCCATTTCTTTTCTAAAAAGAAAAAAAATGTTTTAAATAAAACATTTTTCTTTAGTGATATTAAATATTTTTATGCAAAAAGAAGTGCTTTAAAAAGAACCTCTGTCCCTTCATTTCCAAATTATTACAAATATCAATTAACGGAGCGTTTGGATTCTTGGAGTTATCGTGTCATTAGCCTAGGATTTACCCTTTTAACCGTAGGTATTCTTTGTGGAGCAGTATGGGCTAATGAGGCCTGGGGATCCTATTGGAATTGGGATCCTAAGGAAACTTGGGCATTTATTACTTGGACCATATTCGCAATTTATTTACATAGTAGAACAAATCCAAATTGGAAGGGTACGAATTCTGCACTTATAGCTTTGATAGGATTTCTTATAATTTGGATTTGTTATTTTGGTATAAATCTATTAGGAATAGGCTTACATAGTTATGGTTCGTTTACATTAACACCTAAATGATTACATAAAATAAAACCTTCATGAAATGAAGGTTTTTACTTTTATGTTTTATTTGAGAACCCCTTGAACGCCTTATCAAAGGGTTCTCAAAAATTCGAGATAGATCTAATTATACTTTTTTACTTATTTCTGCATTATATACTTTTTTACTTATTTCTGCATTAATAGAGCAGACGAGTAAAAAAAAGCAAACCTATTTAGGATAATAATTGGATAAGAGAGCCTCTACCCTGTCAACGGATAGGGAGAGAACAAAATCTGGATAAATACCAATTCCTATTACTGGTAAAAAGATACAGATTAAAATAAAGAGTTCTCGTGGTCCAGAATCCACAAAATTTGCGTTTGGAACATTAAATAGCTTGTATCCATAGAACATCTGGCGTAACATAGATAATAAATAAATAGGAGTTAATATCATTCCAATTGCCATTACAAAAGTAATTAGTGTTTTTGGCATTAACAGAAATTTTGGACTAGTAATTAGTCCAAAAAATACTACTAATTCTGCGACAAAACCACTCATTCCTGGTAAGGCAAGAGAAGCCATTGAAAAGCTACTAAACATGGTAAAAATTTTAGGCATTGGGATAGATATTCCCCCCAGTTCTTCGAGATAAACAAGACGCATTCTATCAGAAGCGGTTCCTGCCAAGAAAAAAAGTGTAGCACCAATAAATCCATGGGATAATATTTGTAAAATAGCTCCATTGAGTCCAATGTTGGTTATGGAACCAATTCCTATAATTATGAAACCCATGTGAGATACAGAGGAATAAGCTATTCTTTTTTTGAAATTTCGTTGACCAAGAGAAGTTGAAGCTGCATAGATTATTTGGATCGCTCCTATTATTACTAACCAGGGCGAAAATAGATAATGAGCATGAGGTAACAATTCCATGTTGATCCGAATCAATCCATATGCTCCCATCTTTAATAATATTCCCGCTAAAAGCATACATGTACTATAATGTGCTTCCCCATGGGTATCTGGTAACCACGTATGTAGGGGTATAATCGGCAATTTGACAGCATAAGCAATAAGGAAGCCAAAATATAAAAGTATTTCCAAGGTTGCAGGGTATGATTGATTAATTAATCTTTCCAAATCTAATCCTGGTTCGTTGGAACCATATAAGCCCATACCCAGAACTCCGATTAAGAAAAAAATGGAACCGCCTGCAGTATACAAAATAAACTTTGTAGCTGAATATAGACGCCTCTTCCCCCCCCACATGGATAAAAGTAAGTAAACAGGAATTAATTCTAACTCCCACATGATAAAAAAAAGTAAAAGGTCTCGCGAAGAAAATAATCCTATTTGACCACTATACATTGCGAGCATCAGGAAATAGAATAATCGCGAATTCCGTGTAATTGGCCAAGCTGCTAAAGTAGCTAAAGTAGTGATAAATCCTGTCAATAAAATAGATCCTAATGAAAGTCCATCGATTCCCAATCTCCAGTGGAAATCGAAGACATCTATCCATTTATAATCCTCCTTTAATTGGATTAAGGGATCCTCCAGTTGGAAATGATAACAGAACGCATAAGTCATTAGAAGGAATTCTAATAAACAAATAGATATAGTATACCACCTAACGACTTTGTTTCCCTTATGAGGTAAAAAGAAAATTAATGAACCTGCAAATATCGGCAAAACAACAAGTATTGTTAACCAAGGAAAATAACTCATGATAAAGTGATAAAGACAAGATACGTTTTGACCAGAAAAGCCCGTGCTCGATTATTTCGAGCACAGGCTTCTTCGGTAAAGAGGAATCAGACGATTCGAGTGAAGTTTTTTGTAACGTATCAATAAGATAGAGCCATGCTACGTGTTGTTTCAGGCCCTAAATAAACGCGGACACTTAAAAAATCTGTCGGGCAGGCAGATTCACATCTCTTACAACCCACACAATCTTCGGTTCTCGGCGCGGAAGCAATTTGCTTGGCTTTACATCCATCCCAGGGTATCATTTCTAATACATCTGTTGGACAAGCTCGTACACATTGAGTGCATCCTATACATGTATCGTAAATTTTTACGGAATGTGACATTGGATCTATAAATTTTTCTTTTCAACATAAAATTTTTCGATCTGGTAAAAATGAAATTAGTACTATAATGAGTCATATGTATTGTAGACACCAGACGAAGCAATGGTTTATCCAAACTTCAAAAAAAAAAATCTATTTTTTAATCTGTTTGTGAGAAAGCGTGAAGAGAGCCAAGAGACTTTAATTTTGGATTTCAACAATAAATAAGAAATAAGAAAGAATTTTACGAATTGTACAGACGAATTCGAATTAGCCAATAAATTGGCTATCGTCTTTTCAATATAAATTATTGCAATATTCAAATTGCAATATCAATGAATTACAAATACAAAAATTCATTTAAGTGAAAAAGAATACTATGCAATAATCTACTAAAAAAAATGGATATTCTCAAATAATACTAAGAAAATAGTATTGATTTCTATTTATTTTAATATGTGCGCCTTTGTTTAGAGGATTCTATGTCTAATTATTCAAAAGTCTAATTATTCAATAAATTAGATTGATTGATACGAGTGGATTTCCTATTACGATGGATGGAAGAAAGAATGGATAGTCCAATAGCGGCTTCAGCAGCTGCAAGGGCTATAACAAAAATTGCGAAAATATCTCCTTTTAATTGGCGACTATCAAATAGATCAGAAAATGTTACGAGATTTAGATTAATTGAATTCAGTATAAGTTCAAGACATATTAGAGCTCTAACCATGTTTCGGCTTGTGATCAATCCATAGATACCAATCGAAAATAAATAGACACTCAAAAAAAGTACATGCTCAAACATCATTAACTAACTCCTTATCAATCTCGATTCATTTCAATATGAGGGCAAGAATTGAACCGATTCAATTAATTACAATAGAACAATTACACAACAAAAGAAAAAAAAAAAAAAAAAAAAGGAGGTATTTGTTGGCAGTAGATGGATTTTACTAAATCAAAATTGTGATTCTTTAGTTATTTATTTTAGATTTGCAATTCTTATAATTTGTACTTTTTCTAAGTTTTCTTATTGCCGAGCCATAGTAATTGCACCTATTAAAGAAACTAGAAGAATTATGGAAATGAGTTCAAACGGAAGATAAAAATCGGTTGCTAAATGAATTCCAATTTGTTGAACATTATTTATGAGACCCTGTTCTACTATTTGGTTTGATCTTGTAGTCCAAAGAATTCCATACCACGACGTATCTGGGATAGTAGTCATTAGTGAAAAAACAATAGTTATACAAACGAGTGAAGTGAACCCATCTCCAATAGTCCAATAATTCTTATCTTTAGACCATTCTGAGCCATTTACGAACATTACAGCGAATATGATCAAGACATTTATGGCTCCCACATAAATAAGAAGTTGTGCGACAGCTACAAAGTAGGAATTTAATAAAAAATAGAATAAGGATATACAAACAAGAACTAATCCCAGCGAAAAGGCAGAATAAATGGGGTTGGTAAGTAATACTACTCCTAGACCCCCTAGTAGAAGAACAAATCCCCCAAATAGCATAAGAATCTCATGTATTGGTCCAGGTAAATCCATTATGGATAAAAAGAAATTAATAGTATAAAATTTTTCATGAACTGACTAAAACTAAAGGATTCAAGGAAGGAAAAAAGGATTAGGGTATTTTTTTGTGTATAAACTTATAGTTATAAATTATATTATATCACGAAAATCTAGTCTGATTTAAAATAAGAAATAATTTCCAATAAGCAGTAGTTTTTCGTTTTTCTTTATAGTTTAATTTTAAAGTTTAATAAAGAATTATTAGATTTTTATAACAGAAAGACAAAATCAAAGTTTAGTAATCAGTAATCGTTCTTGAATTCGAAGATTTTTCTTTGTTTATTTTACTTTCAGACGAATTCCTAATTGTTTGAATTGTGTAATCTCCCATTATGGAGATTGGTAACCGACTTAAAGCAATTTGATTGTAATTCAATTCATGACGATCATAGGTAGAAAGTTCATATTCTTCAGTCATTGATAAACAGCTTGTTGGACAGTACTCAACACAATTGCCACAAAATATACAAACTCCGAAATCAATACTATAATTAAGCAATTGTTTTCTTTTAATATCCTTTTCAAATCTCCAATCCACAACGGGTAAATCTATCGGACATACGCGAACACATACTTCACAAGCAATACATTTATCAAATTCAAAGTGGATTCGCCCTCGGAAACGCTCTGGTGTAATTGATTTTTCATAAGGGTAGTGAATCGTTATAGGTAAACGATTTGTGTGGGATAAGGTAGTTATGAAACTTTGACCTATGTACCTTGTAGCACGTATTGTTTGTTGACCATAACTCATGAACCCAGTTACCATAGGGAACATATTCATTCTAAATATCTATGAAAAAGATATGTTTCTTTCTCTTGTTTGAGAGAGCTTTTGTGTTGAAAATATTCTTACTATTATTGTATTATCTTATTTATAGTGAAACAAGTTGAGAAGAGGTTGTTAATAAGAGATTGCCCAGGGAAATAGGTAAAAGAAATTTCCATCCAAGATTTAATAACTGATCCATTCTCATCCTCGGTAAAGTCCATCTTATTGTGATAGAAATGAAGAGAAATAAATAAGCTTTAGTTAATGTAATAAATATACCCATTGTCATTTCCAAAATTCCAACTGCTTTATTCATTTGGAAAAAATCAAAAAAGGATATATAGGGAATAGATAAATTCCACCCGCCCAAGTAGAGAACTGTTACAAATAAAGAAGAAACTAATAAATTTAGGTAAGAAACAAGATAAAATAAACCATATTTGATACCGGAATATTCAGTTTGGTAACCTGCTACTAATTCTTCCTCCGCTTCTGGTAAATCAAAGGGTAATCTTTCACATTCTGCCAAAGAAGAAATTAAAAAAACCAGAAAACCTATAGGCTGACGCCAAATATTCCATCCAAAAAAACCGTATTTTGACTGTGCTTCAACTATATCAACTGTACTTGAACTGTTAGATAATCATAGTCGGTGATAACATCACAGTTCCCACCGCTATTTCAAAACCGTACATGAAACCTTAGCTTCATACGGCTTCTCTATGATCAGAAAAAGGAAAGGACTGTTTTGTTCCTAGCCCCGGGGGCGTAGATAGAATTAGATAAAATAAAATAGATTTGAAAGTCCTAAATTAGACCAAAGGAATTCCGTCTGCTAGAATAAGAAAAAGCGCTTCCGAATTGATCTCATCCTTTATAATATAATGAAAATTTTTCTTTGTTCAGTAATAACTTAATCTTGGAATAAAACACTTGTTACTTGTTATAGGAATTCAATTAATAAATGGAAAGAGTTGGGTATTAGTTCATGAGCAATTCTGCATGAATATGGATAGAGGAAGGAAATAATGAAAATTTTTTCTAGTGCACTCCATATCTTTTTTACTATTCTTCTTTCCCCAGGGAGGGGGTATTTAAAAAGAAAAAATGGATAAAGGGTTAATTCGTTCTTGATAGCCATTTCCTTAACAAGTGAATGGGAACATACTCTGGATCGGAATCCGAAGAAAGTACTACTTGATAATTTCTACAAATTGCAAGTCCTTATTATGATTCCTTTTATGGGCAAAAATCTCTAATGTTTTAGATTTTCCATTACTAATCCTTTATGTACTTTAGTGTTCCTAACCCTTCACTAACTTTTGGTGGATTCTTCTTATGGATTATTAAGTTATAGTAATAACTAGGAGTATTCTAGTAATGGAATTCCATATCGTGAATCCTTTATTCTTGGCCGCTTCAAGATATGATGACTAATTAAAAAATATCAACCTTGGGATAAAGAGTTTACACTGCTTATGTTTACTTCCACTTTTTTCTTGTACGTAGGAAATGAGATTTTTTCTTTTTACTACAAATTTATAAGCTGTTTTGTTTCACTCATATAGCTATCTAGTTTAACTTACCAACCCAAATACTAAATAAGAAAAGGAATATAAATAGTTAATGGATTTTATAGGAAAAAGATCTATTTTAACGAATCACACGTAGAGATATTGCTAGCACACAAAAAGTTAATGGTATTTCATAACTAATGGATTGAGCAGCAGCTCGTAGACCGCCTGAAAAAGAATATTTATTATTTGAGCTATATCCTGCCATAAGAAGACCAATAGGAGCTATACTTGAAATGGCAATCCATAAAAAAACACCAATACTAAGATCGGCTAAAACAAAATGATATCCCAAAGGGATAACTAAAAAACTTAATAAAACTGATATGACTGCTATAGAGGGTCCAATGCTAAATAAAGAAATATCTCCTCGGGATGGCAGAATATCTTCTTTAAAAAGTAGCTTAGTCCCATCTGCTATAGCTTGAAGCAGGCCCAGGGGGCCAGCATATTCAGGACCAATACGTTGTTGTATCGACGCAGATATTTCTCTTTCTAACCACACAATTACGAGTACCTCTATTGTTATTCCCAAAAGGAGGGTCAAAATGGGTAGAATCGATATCAGTCCATAGACTTCTTTTAATAATTCCAATTTCGAAAAAGAATTGATAGTTTCTACCTCTACCCTATCTATTATCATTTCAACGATCAACTTCCCCCATAATGATATCTATACTACCTAATATCGTCATGATATCAGCCAATTTCATTTTTTTAACTAGCTGAGGAAGAATTTGCAAATTAATAAACCCGGGTGGACGGATTTTCCATCTCCAGGGGAAAAGGCTATCATCTCCTACTAGATAAATCCCTAATTCACCTTTTGGGGCTTCTACTCTTACATAAAGCTCTTGTCTTGACAATTCAAAATTGGGCGAAGGTTTTTTACCAAGAAATTTATACTCAAAATCATTCCATTCAGAATTATTTTCTTTCTTAAAGCGTCGGACTTCTAAATTTTCATAAGGTCCTCCAGGAATTTTTTCTACAGCTTGTTGAATTATTTTGATGGATTCCCTCATTTCACCAATTCGTACTAAATAGCGAGCTAACGAATCCCCTTCTTTTTGCCATTGGACTTTCCAATCAAATTGGTTGTAAGACTCATAAGGATCTACTTTACGAAGATCCCATTGTATTCCAGAAGCTCGTAACATCGGTCCCGATAAGCCCCAATTTACTGCTTCTTCTCCGCTAATAAAACCTACTCCTTCAACTCGCTCTAAAAAAATTGGATTCTGTGTAATAAGTTGTTGATATTCAACAACTCCGCGTAAAAAATAATCACAGAAATCTAAACATTTATCGATCCATCCATAAGGTAGATCGGCGGCTACTCCTCCGATGCGAAAGTAATTGTGCATCATTCGCATACCTGTAGCAGCTTCAAATAGATCATATATTAATTCTCTCTCTCTAAAAATATAGAAAAAAGGAGTCTGTGCGCCGAGATCCGCCATAAAAGGTCCAAGCCATAGCAAGTGAGAAGCTATCCGGCTTAATTCTAACATAATTACCCTAATATAGCTGGCTCTTTGTGGTATTTGAATATTCTCCAAGAATTCTGGTGCATTTACTGTTATTGCTTCTGTAAACATAGTAGCTAAATAATCCCACCTTGTTACATAAGGTAAGTATTGTATAATAGTTCGGTTTTCCGCGATTTTTTCCATTCCTCTGTGTAAATACCCTAATATGGGTTCACAATCAATAACATCCTCACCATCGAGAGTAACGATCAGTCGAAGAACACCATGCATTGATGGGTGTTGAGGGCCCATATTGACTATCATGAGATCTTTTCTTGTAAGCGGTAGACTCATATCCTTTCTTCCTTAATTCATTATTCCATGAAAATGGATTATTCCATGAATTCCTCAAAGCGAGGCTCATCAAAATGAAAAATCTAAGACTACTATAAGACTACTAAAAAAATAATAAAACAAGAAAAAAATTTGAACGATTAAATTACTGCTCCCGAATATTCAACTGACCGATTAATTTCTTATAACGTACTCTATTTT
>NW_028260368.1:14550620-14563120 GCF_056163025.1 Triticum urartu | reverse complement strand
GAAGTCTCGTTAATCTCTTCATGCTCGTTCCAAGTTCGAAGTACCTTTTGGCCAAAGAAAAACCCGCTTCCTGACACGATTGCCTCTTTATCTTTATATAGATAGATTCTATGGGGTTATTACTTAGTAAGTCTATTTTGTACAAGAGCCCCTCCTATCTGATAGAAAAGGGTCCCATGATCCCGAGCCGATCTTACCTTGGCTCGCAAACCCCAAGTTTGTCTATGAAGAGCTAATCTAATTGTATTTTTTTCTAGAATGGATTTCTTATGTGGAATACTAATGGATAGGGCTTCGTTGCTAAGTGCTACAAGATCTAGTGCACTGGAACTCGTGGTTATGGACCCGAATCCTTTAGTATGGAACATTGTCTTTTCCAAGTAAAAACCCCTAGTATATGAAAGAATGAAAAGGTGCTTTCGTTCTTGTGGAATAAGAAGCCCTCGTACCTTAATGAAAGGAAAATCGTAATTTTTCGTTAGGTATTTGACCAAATAGGATCGTCCAGTTCCTACAGAACCTATCACTAAAATACCCGATAGGGCTAAGCGGAACGAAAAGGGTTTTCCATGAGATGGTAAATGAAAACGATTAGTCCCACACGAGGTTTGGGAATAAGTGATTGTCTGATAATGAGCAAGGAATATACGTCTTTCTGCTAAAGAGGATCTATTAAACTCATAATTCATTAGATCCTTGTTATCAATGCCAACTAGGTATCATAAGTAAATGGATCCCGGTTGTTCAATCCTTTGATAACCAAGGTCATTCTTTGCTAAAGAGAAATGATCACTATGAGTCAGACTCAATAGAATTGGATCCATTCCAAATAGCGAGAATTAGGATTCTTGATCCCTCTCAATCTCTCTTTCAATTCGAGGATCCAGAGAGGTGTTTTCATAGTCATCTCCGAATATTTGCCATCTCGGAATATTTTCGATTTCATTTTTCTATGATATGTCTTTCTATATGAAAATTGGTTATTTACGATGTACGATGATCCCTGTTAAGCATCCATGGCTGAATGGTTAAAGCGCCCAACTCATAATTGGTAAATTTGCGGGTTCAATTCCTGCTGGATGCACACGAACGGGAACATTCCATAAGTCTATTGGAACTGGCTCTCTATCCATGGAATCTCATCCATCATCCATACATAACGAATTGGTATGGTATATTCATACCATAACATAAGAACAATAAGAACTCGAATTCTTATCGATACTGGAACTCAGAGCA
Source organism: Triticum urartu (assembly GCF_056163025.1). Lineage (NCBI taxonomy): Eukaryota > Viridiplantae > Streptophyta > Magnoliopsida > Poales > Poaceae > Triticum > Triticum urartu. The sequence continues at coordinate 14,561,881 of NW_028260368.1, read as the reverse complement.
TAGGAGGGAAAGTCGATTTATGGATGGAATCAAATACGCAGTATTTACAGAAAAAAGTCTTCGTTTATTGGGAAAGAATCAATATACTTTTAATGTCGAATCGGGATTCACTAAGACAGAAATAAAGCATTGGGTCGAACTCTTCTTTGGTGTTAAGGTGGTAGCTGTGAATAGCCATCGACTACCTGGAAAAGGTAGAAGAATAGGACCTATTCTGGGCCATACAATGCATTACAGACGTATGATCATTACCCTTCAACCGGGTTATTCTATTCCACTTCTAGATAGAGAAAAAAACTAAAGGAGAATACTTAATAATACGGCGAAACATTTATACAAAACACCTATCCCGAGCACACGCAAGGGAACCGTAGACAGGCAAGTGAAATCCAATCCACGAAATAATTTGATCCATGGACGGCACCGTTGTGGTAAAGGTCGTAATTCCAGAGGAATCATTACCGCAAGGCATAGAGGGGGAGGTCATAAGCGCCTATACCGTAAAATAGATTTTCGACGGAATCAAAAAGACATATCTGGTAGAATCGTAACCATAGAATACGACCCTAATCGAAATGCATACATTTGTCTCATACACTATGGGGATGGTGAGAAGAGATATATTTTACATCCCAGAGGGGCTATAATTGGAGATACTATTGTTTCTGGTACAAAAGTTCCTATATCAATGGGAAATGCCCTACCTTTGAGTGCGGTTTGAACTATTGATTTACGTAATTGGAAGTAACCAATTAGGTTTACGACGAAACCTAGAAATCGATCACTGATCCAATTTGACTACCTCTACGGGATAGACCTCAACAGAAAACTGTTGAGTAACGGCAGCAAGTGATTGAGTTCAGTAGTTCCTCATAGAAAATTATTGGCTCTAGAGATATGGTAATATGGAGAAGACAAAATTGTTTGAAGCACGCACAGAACCGGAAGCGCCCCTTGTTTCAAAGAGAGGAGGACGGGTTATTCACATTTAATTTGATGGTCAGAGGCAAATTGAAAGCTAAGCAGTGGTAATTAAGACCCCCGGGGGAAAATAGGGATGTCTCCTACGTTACCCATAATATGTGGAAGTATCGACGTAATTTCATAGAGTCATTCGATCTGAATGCTACATGAAGAACATAAGCCAGATGACGGAACGCAGAGACCTAGGATGTAGAAGATCATAACATGAGCGATTCGGCAGATTTGGATTCCTTTCCTATATATCCACTCATGTGGTACTTCATCATATGATTCATATAAGATCCATCTGTCTAGAGATCGTCATATACATCTAGAAAGCCGTATGCTTTGGAAGAAGCTTGTACAGTTTGGGAAGGGGTTTTTTGAGAGAAAAGAAGAATCTACTTCAACCGATATGCCCTTAGGCACGGCCATGCATAACATAGAAATCACACGTGGAAGGGGTGGGCAATTAGCTAGAGCAGCAGGTGCTGTAGCGAAACTCATTGCAAAAGAGGGTAAATCGGCCACTTTAAGATTACCATCTGGGGAGGTCCGTTTAGTATCCCAAAACTGCTTAGCAACAGTCGGACAAGTGGGTAATGTTGGGGTGAACCAAAAAAGTTTGGGTAGAGCCGGATCTAAGTGTTGGCTAGGTAAACGCCCCGTAGTAAGAGGGGTAGTTATGAACCCTGTGGACCACCCCCATGGGGGCGGTGAAGGGAAAGCTCCCATTGGTAGAAAAAAACCCACAACCCCTTGGGGTTATCCTGCGCTTGGAAGAAGAACTAGGAAAAGGAAAAAATATAGCGATAGTTTTATTCTTCGTCGCCGTAAGTAAATACGTAACTAGGAATATGGAAAATTGCATTTTTGGAATTTGCAATAATGCGATGGGCGAACGACGGGAATTGAACCCGCGCATGGTGGATTCACAATCCACTGCCTTGATCCACTTGGCTACATCCGCCCCTTATCCAGCTAAAGGATTTTTTTCTTTTTTCCATTGATCATTATTCTATTTATTCTGACCTCCGTACTTCGATCGAGATATTGGACATAGAATGCCACTCTTTAAAAAGGAAAAAAGGAGTAATCAGCTGTGACACGAAAAAAAACGAATCCTTTTGTAGCTCATCATTTATTGGCAAAGATAGAAAAGGTCAATATGAAGGAGGAGAAAGAAACAATAGTAACGTGGTCCCGGGCATCTAGCATTCTACCCACAATGGTTGGCCATACAATCGCGATTCATAATGGAAAGGAACATATACCTATTTACATAACAAATCCTATGGTAGGTCGCAAATTGGGGGAATTCGTGCCTACTCGGCATTTCACGAGTTATGAAAATGCAAGAAAGGATACTAAATCTCGTCGTTAACTGAATTCTGAATAGAAAGATTAAGAAGAAAAAAAGATTCAAAATAAAGTAAAGGTAGGCGGGGAATAACCTTATTTATGACAAGTTTCAAACTAGTAAAGTATATCCCTAGGATAAAGAAGAAGAAAAGTGGGCTAAGGAAACTCGCAAGGAAAGTTCCAACCGATCGTCTACTTAAGTTCGAGAGAGTTTTCAAAGCACAAAAACGTATCCCTATGTCTGTTTTCAAAGCACAAAGAGTTCTTGACGAGATTCGCTGGCGTTACTACGAGGAAACTGTTATGATACTGAACCTCATGCCCTATCGAGCATCTTATCCCATCTTAAAGTTGGTTTATTCGGCAGCCGCAAATGCTACTCATTATAGGGATTTCGACAAAGCGAATTTATTTATTACTAAAGCCGAAGTCAGTAGGAGTACTATTATGAAGAAATTCAGACCTCGAGCTCGAGGACGTAGTTTCCCCATAAAAAAAAGCATGTGTCATATAACAATTGTACTAAATATAGTAAAGAAATCTAAATAACCTTTAGATCCATCTAAGATTTCGATTCCCAGTAAAAAAAATATAGAATAGAAAAATATGGGACAAAAAATAAATCCACTCGGTTTCAGACTTGGTACAACCCAAAAACACCATTCCTTTTGGTTCGCACAACCAAAAAATTATTCTGAAGGTCTACAGGAAGATAAAAAAATAAGGGATTGTATCAAGAACTATATACAAAAGAATAGGAAAAAGGGCTCGAATAGAAAAATAGAATCAGACTCAAGTTCCGAAGTAATTACACATAATAGAAAAATGGACTCAGGTTCAAGTTCCGAAGTAATTACACATATAGAAATCCAAAAAGAAATCGATACGATCCACGTCATAATCCATATTGGATTCCCAAATTTATTAAAGAAAAAAGGAGCAATCGAAGAATTAGAGAAAGATCTACAAAAGGAAATTAACTCTGTAAACCAGAGATTTAATATTTCTATCGAAAAAGTTAAAGAACCTTATAGACAGCCTAACATTCTTGCAGAATATATAGCTTTCCAATTAAAAAATAGAGTTTCATTCCGAAAGGCAATGAAAAAAGCCATTGAATTAACTAAAAAAGCAGATATAAGGGGAGTAAAAGTAAAAATTGCGGGTCGTCTCGGAGGAAAAGAAATTGCACGCGCCGAATCTATTAAAAAGGGTAGACTTCCCCTCCAAACAATTCGCGCTAAAATTGATTATTGCTGCTATCCAATTCGGACTATCTATGGAGTATTAGGTGTAAAAATTTGGATATTCGTAGACGAAGAATAAGTAATCTTGTCTTCGGATTCTGTCCATTGATAGAATAAAAAATGACAAGAGACTTTTTTCCTGAAATCCCTGCAAAAGAAGAAATTATACCTCTTTCTATAAGATTTAATGAAAATTGATAAATCATTTAATATAATTGCTATGCTTAGTGTGTGACTCGTTATTTTTTTCTTTTTTTTAAGAAAAAAACTTAGTAATTATAGAAAATTAACTAATAACCAACCTATTGCTTCGTATTGTCGAGATCCTAACTAAGAAACAGTCACTATATGAATAAATACCTCTATCATAACATAAATGAGTAGATGTGTCATATAGTTGTAGCAACTGCAATTTTTTCTCTAAAAAAGAAAAGGGATTCTAGGTTGTGAAGCAAAACTAAAGGGATGTGGATAAAGGGAGGGATGATAGAAAGAAGGAAGAGGAAATAAATAAGATATAGGATTCCACTATGTATGGTCTATGAATTACATCATAAAAGGCAATGTGATAAAGCATCAATATAATAAAAATAATAGAGAATTAAAAATTGTAACTTGAAACAAGAACTACAAATTTAAAGCAATAATAAAGAGCCGCCCGGGTTAATAAAACTGAGAAAATTAACTCGGAAAGAAATTTTTTGGAAGCTCCGTTGCGGGATTCAGACCTAACCATTCAAGGAGAAGCAGTGGGAACGACAGAACCTATGATTCCATAGGATTTTATTGAAAAGAATCCTAACACTTCATTGGGTGGGATGGCGGAACAAACCAAAAAAATTGTCTTATTTGGTAAGTTTATAAATTAACAAATAAGACAGGAAAGAGTAAATATTCGCCCGCGAAATTCTTATTGAATTAGAATACTTTACCGCGATTCAATAAGAGTAAAAATAAGGATTTTTTTAAGAAGGATTACATTATCTATAAATATAGAATTTAGATAAATATACACACACATCTGGATATATTCTAGATCTTCTTTTTTGACTATATATTATATTTTTCTGTTTTAACAAATTCAATATAAAAAAAACCGAACTTTTTCTATTATCTATTAATGTGTATCTATCCGTACCGTAATATTTTGGAATATTATGAATTAGAGAAATTTACATGCTTTCTGATTCCATTCGCGAGGAGCTGGATGAGAAGAAACTCTCATGTCCAGTTTTGCAGTAGAGATGGAACTAAGAAAGAGAACCATCGACTATAACCCCAAAAGAACCAGATTTCGCAAACAACATAGAGGAAGAATGAAAGGAAAATCCTGCCGAGGCAATCGTATTTGTTTTGGTAGATATGCTCTTCAAGCACTTGAACCCGCTTGGATCACGGCGAGACAGATAGAAGCAGGACGAAGAGCAATAACACGATATGCACGTCGTGGTGGAAAAATATGGGTACGTATATTTCCCGACAAACCGGTTACACTAAGACCCACGGAAACACGTATGGGCTCGGGAAAGGGGTCCCCCGAATATTGGGTATCCGTTGTTAAACCTGGTCGTATACTTTATGAAATGGGGGGAGTATCTGAAACTGTAGCTAGAGCAGCTATCTCCATAGCTGCCAGTAAAATGCCCATACGAAGTCAATTTATTCGATTAGAGATATAGAACCCTAAAAGGGGTATGGAAGATAAAAAAAAATGCTCGGTTTTTCTTTCTGGAAAGACAATATTTCTTTCATCCTTTTGCATTGAAATAACAAATTGAAATCAAAATAATATGATTCAACCTCAGACCCTTTTAAATGTAGCAGATAATAGTGGAGCTCGAAAATTGATGTGTATTCGAGTCATAGGAGCTGCTGGTAATCAGCGATATGCTCGTATTGGTGATGTTATTGTTGCTGTAATCAAAGACGCATTGCCCCAAATGCCTCTAGAAAGATCCGAAGTAATTCGAGCTGTAATTGTACGTACATGTAAAGAGTTCAAATGCGAAGACGGTATAATAATCCGCTATGATGACAATGCTGCGGTTATAATTGATCAAAAAGGCAATCCAAAAGGAACTCGAGTTTTTGGCGCGATTGCCGAGGAATTGAGAGAATTGAATTTTACCAAAATAGTTTCATTAGCTCCTGAAGTATTATAAATACTAGTAGGCGAAATTGAGACCAAAGAATTAATTTAGTAGATTGTGTTTTACGTATATGTTTTAAAATCCAAAATGAAAAAAAAAAAAAGAAAACATGTTGATTATAGAAAAATTAGGAGGAACCTAGAATTAGAGTCTTATGGGCAAGGACACTATTGCTGATTTACTAACCTCTATAAGAAATGCGGACATGAATAAAAAAGGAACAGTTCGAGTAGTATCTACAAATATTACCGAAAACATTGTTAAAATACTTCTACGAGAGGGTTTTATTGAAAGTGTTCGGAAACATCAGGAACGTAACAGATATTTCTTGGTTTCAACTTTGCGACATCAAAAGAGAAAGACTATAAAAGGAATATATAGAACAAGAACCTTTTTAAAGCGTATCAGCCGACCCGGCTTACGAATTTATACCAACTATCAAGGAATTCCTAAAGTTTTGGGTGGAATGGGAATTGCTATTCTTTCTACTTCTCGAGGAATAATGACAGATCGAGAAGCTCGACTAAACAGAATTGGGGGAGAAGTCTTATGTTATATATGGTAATCGCCCCGCCTATAGTGCTCGAATTCTATCTCGCCCTTCCTATTTTTAAAATAAAAATAGAAAAATAGGAGAAAAAAAATATGACAGAAAAAAAAAATAGGAGAGAAAAAAAAAACCCGAGAGAAGCAAAAGTAACTTTCGAAGGTTTAGTTACGGAAGCCCTACCCAATGGAATGTTCCGCGTTCGGCTAGAGAATGACACCATCATCCTAGGCTATATTTCAGGAAAGATACGGTCTAGTTCTATACGAATACTGATGGGGGATAGGGTCAAAATTGAAGTAAGTCGTTATGATTCAAGCAAGGGACGTATAATTTATAGACTTCCCCATAAGGATTCGAAGCGTATCGAAGACTCGAAGGATAGCGAAGATTTGAAGGATAGCGAAGATTTGAAGGATACCAAAGATTCAAAGGATTAGGTTTTTCTTTTTTTTTCTAGGGTAATAAATTCTAAGTTCTAAAATTCAAGCGAAGAGACTTATTTTTTCCAAAAGATTAGATTCATAGTTTAAAAAAGGATACGGAAATATGAAAATAAGAGCTTCCGTTCGTAAAATTTGTACAAAATGTCGACTGATTCGTAGGCGTGGACGAATTAGAGTCATTTGCTCTAATCCGAAGCATAAACAAAGACAGGGGTAATCTTTCGAAAAAGAACTTTACTTTCTAAAAAGTAAAAAAAAGTACCCGCGGAAATGTTCCAATTCCAAATAAAATAATTTCATTTAAAATAATTAAAGTAAAGGGTTTATTTTACCCTGAAACGGATATCTTTGTATCTTTTTTTCTTTTTTTTATTTCTAACTCATATTTATGAGATAATAAAATATGGCAAAAGCTATACCAAAAATTGGTTCACGTAAGAAAGTGCGTATTGGTTTACGTAGGAATGCACGTTTTAGTTTACGGAAGAGTGCACGTAGAATAACAAAAGGGGTTATTCATGTTCAAGCTAGTTTCAACAATACCATTATAACTGTTACAGACCCACAAGGTCGGGTGGTTTTTTGGTCCTCGGCCGGTACTTGTGGATTCAAAAGCTCAAGAAAAGCATCACCCTATGCTGGTCAAAGAACAGCAGTAGATGCTATTCGTACAGTAGGTTTGCAACGAGCAGAAGTTATGGTAAAGGGCGCTGGTAGTGGAAGAGATGCCGCATTACGAGCCATTGCTAAAAGTGGTGTGCGATTAAGTTGTATACGCGATGTAACACCTATGCCGCATAATGGATGTCGACCGCCTAAAAAAAGACGTCTGTAAAAGAATTAACCCGCTTTCAACTTTCATTTCAAGAGAAATAAACGATTCAATGATAAAATAATAATACTAGTCTATTATGGTTCGAGAGGAGGTAGCAGGATCCACTCAAACACTACAGTGGAAGTGTGTTGAATCAAGAGTAGATAGTAAGCGCCTTTATTATGGTCGTTTCATTCTGTCCCCGCTTAGAAAAGGTCAAGCGGACACCGTCGGTATTGCCTTGCGAAGAGCTTTACTTGGAGAAATAGAAGGAACATGTATCACACGTGCAAAATTTGGGAGCGTGCCGCACGAGTATTCTACAATAGCAGGTATTGAAGAATCCGTACAAGAAATTTTACTAAATTTGAAAGAAATTGTATTGAGAAGTAATCTCTATGGAGTTAGAGACGCATCCATTTGCGTCAAAGGTCCTAGATACATAACTGCTCAAGATATCATCTTACCGCCTTCCGTAGAAATCGTTGATACGGCACAACCTATAGCTAACTTGACAGAGCCCATTGATTTCTGTATTGATTTACAGATCAAGAGAGATCGTGGATATCAGACAGAACTCAGAAAGAACTATCAAGATGGAAGTTATCCTATAGATGCTGTATCCATGCCTGTTCGAAATGTGAATTATAGTATTTTTTCTTGTGGGAATGGAAATGAAAAACACGAGATACTTTTTCTAGAAATATGGACTAATGGAAGTTTAACCCCTAAGGAAGCACTTTATGAGGCTTCTCGTAATTTGATTGATTTATTTCTTCCTTTTCTACACGCGGAGGAAGAGGGCGCTAGTTTCGAAGAAAATAAAAACAGGTTTACTCCACCCCTTTTTACTTTTCAAAAAAGATTAACTAATCTAAAGAAAAACAAAAAAGGAATTCCATTGAATTGTATTTTTATTGATCAATTAGAATTGACTTCTAGAACGTATAATTGTCTAAAAAGGGCCAATATACATACACTATTGGACCTTTTGAGTAAGACTGAAGAAGATCTTCTGAGAATTGACAGTTTTCGTATGGAAGATAGAAAACATATATGGGACACTCTAGAGAAGCATCTCCCAATTGATTTACTTAAGAATAAACTCTCGTTTTAAATCCATTGCAATTTTTTTTCTTCTTCTTTTTCGAGTTAGAATAAAAAGAAAACAATTTAGCATCTTTGGTACAATCTATATTTTCGCGAAATGGATCATAATAAAATGGATTTTAGGTATCTAGGGAAGATTCACTTGGAAGTAACTATTTCCTAGATACCTATGGTACTTCACGGTTGAATGAATCAAAAAATATCTAAAAAAGACCTAAAGTTAATGATTTATCAATGGGTAATGTTGCTCCAATACCTAACCAAAGAGCTACTACAGTACCGATTAAAAAAACGGTCGTAGCTACTGGGCGGCGAAATGGATTTTGGAATTTATTGACATTCTCTAGAAAAGGTACTGTCAATAAGCCTGTTGGCACAGAAACCATTAAAAGAACGCCCAATAACTTATTGGGTACCGTACGGAGTATTTGAAACACGGGAAAGAAGTACCACTCGGGTAATATTTCCAGAGGAGTTGCAAACGGATCTGCCGGTTCACCAATCATTGATGGCTCGAGAACCGCTAAACCTACATTACATGCAATAGTACCTAGAATTACTACTGGAAAAATATATAAAAGATCGTTGGGCCATGCGGGTTCCCCGTAATAATTATGTCCCATCCCTTTAGCTAATTTAGCTCTTAATACAGGATCATTTAAGTCTGGTTTCTTTGTTATTGGGATAGGTGAACTCTTTAGGATCCATCCCCCAAAGGAACCGGACATGAGAATTTATCATCATCCGGCTCGAGCAAGAGTGAAAGAAATAAGACCGCGGAAGATCCTTAATAGAATTAAGGTTTATAATGACTCAATGACTCTAGGCAAGAAAAGCTTTATCAGATTCTCTTTTCCGAAGTTGCACCTACAACTACTCATTGAAAATAATCCTATTCTTATGGGTAAATGCTCAATATCCAAGTGGGCTTACAAATTTGATCATGATCAATTGCTTTGTGGATTGTCTCATGTCTCTTGATTAGTTGGTATTTATCCCCTCAATATCGCAAGTTTCTTACCTCCAAACAAAATATTTACTTGTTACTAATAAAAAATCAAAAAGTTTAGCCTACATTCTTCCTTAGATCCCTTCTTTTACTCCGATAGTATTGCGGATCACAATCGATGCAAAGAAAATGAATGCATTTCCATACTATAATAAAAAGGTAAGTGTAATAAATAGAGAACTGGATCATGTCACATGACTTATTCCATTTCTACTCTATGGGATCTTACGGAGCCTGTTCATGGATGACATGGTTGCGGTATGATCATAGAAGATATTCTCCTCAAGTGAACCAGCCTATCCTTCCTAGGTAGGGGACTTACATGTTGATTGGATGCGGAGACACCTTTGGTTGTGAATTCTAATGTGGCAGATCCAATTCTTTATCTGCATGGCCAAATCAATAATTCAAGTCACACACTCCCATAATCCGCCTTTTTTCTTTCGTAAAATTAACTTCAACTATTTGTATTGTATAAAAATACTTTGGAGTTGAAGAGAAGTATCCAAATGACATGTGTTATTTTACAATAACCCATGCTTGTAGCAATGAAATACCAAAACCTACCCGATATGATATATGATAATTATAATTCTCTATGATATGCCTTCCCTATAAAGGACCCGAAATACCTTGCTTACGTATCATTGGAAAGTGCATTAACATAAATACGGCAGTAAGCAGAGGCAGTACAAAGGTATGTAAACTATAAAAACGAGTCAAAGTGGATTGGCCCACACTAGCACTTCCGCGTAATAACTCCACTAAAGGCGATCCTATTACCGGAATGGCGTCAGGTACACCTGTCACAATTTTGACTGCCCAATAGCCAATTTGATCCCAAGGCAAAGAATAACCAGTTACACCAAATGATGCAGTCAAAACAGCCAAAACCACACCTGTGACCCAAGTTAATTCGCGGGGTTTTTTAAATCCCCCTGTGAGATACACACGAAATACATGCAGGATCATCATTAAAACCATCATACTTGCTGACCATCGATGAACTGATCGGATTAACCAACCAAAGTTGGCCTCGGTCATTATGTATTGAACCGAGGAAAAAGCCTCTGTAACGGTTGGTCGGTAGTAAAAAGTCATAGCAAAACCGGTAGCGACTTGTACTAGAAAACAAGTAAGTGTAATTCCCCCTAAACAATAAAATATGTTGACATGGGGAGGAACATATTTACTAGTTATATCATCTGCAATTGCCTGAATCTCAAGACGTTCCTCAAACCAATCATATACTTTATTGAGATAGGTAACTAACCCGAGTCCCCCTCTAAGAGCCGTATATGAAAATTTCATCTCGTACGGCTCAAGCAGAAACACAAAAATTTTCAACGAATATTAGAAAAAAGGTTCAAAACTTCATCAGCCACTGAATTGGGTCGATTTGCCTTGAAGATATCAAATAAGAAAAATCCGGAATATCTTCTTTGTGATGATAATGCCAAAAAAATCTCAAGTTGGCGCGTCTTTCTTTCTTCCTTTCCCTTATGTTGGTCATTAGAGGCTTCTTGACTTTTCTCTTCCCTATAAAGGATTTGTTTTTTTATGCGTAATATAGAAATTATCTTGTTGAGATCCTATGAATCAGTTCAATTAAA
>NW_028260368.1:14529570-14544570 GCF_056163025.1 Triticum urartu | reverse complement strand
CGAGCCAAAAGATGGATGCATATGCTGTGTTTCATTTTGCTAAATGATATCAATTAAATGGTGTATCAATTCCATAAATTGCATATAGCAATAAATAAATCAGCAAAATTCTTTCTAATATTTTAGATAGAAGAAACATTTCTTCTATCTAAAATATTAGAAAGAATGTACCCTTCTATCCAAATCCAATTTGCATCGATAAAATAAATCCAAATTCCAGTAGTAGATGAATAATTGCAAATTTGTGTGTGTACGAGATTAGAATAACTTCAAAATAACTGACATAATTTTGTATTTTTCCTGATCAGAAAAATACATGAAAAAGAAAGGAGGTAGAAAAATTTTTGGATTTATGGTTAAAGAAGAAAAAGAAGAAAACAGGGGTTCTGTTGAATTTCAAGTATTCAGTTTCACCAATAAGATACGGAGACTTGCTTCACATTTGGAATTACACAAAAAAGATTTTTCATCGGAAAGAGGTCTACGAAGACTTTTGGGAAAACGTCGACGTTTGCTGGCTTATTTGGCAAAGAAAAATAGAGTACGTTATAAGAAATTAATCGGTCAGTTGAATATTCGGGAGCAGTAATTTAATCGTTCAAATTTTTTTCTTGTTTTATTATTTTTTTTAGTAGTCTTATAGTAGTCTTAGATTTTTCATTTTGATGAGCCTCGCTTTGAGGAATTCATGGAATAATCCATTTTCATGGAATAATGAATTAAGGAAGAAAGGATATGAGTCTACCGCTTACAAGAAAAGATCTCATGATAGTCAATATGGGCCCTCAACACCCATCAATGCATGGTGTTCTTCGACTGATCGTTACTCTCGATGGTGAGGATGTTATTGATTGTGAACCCATATTAGGGTATTTACACAGAGGAATGGAAAAAATCGCGGAAAACCGAACTATTATACAATACTTACCTTATGTAACAAGGATATAGAGAGATTGTAGAAAGGGGATAGGATAGTTATTTTTGCAAGAGACTTGTTGTAAATTCCTTAACTTAAGAAAGAAAAAAGAATAAAAACACAGATACATAACATAAAAAAAAGAATAAATAAGACGAGATTCGACCTCCCCCTACATATTTAATTTCCTCTCCTATACAAAAACTAGCAAGACCCACTCCATTGGTAATTCCATCAATAACACCCTTATCAAAAAACTCCGTGAGTTCGGTTAACCCTCTTATACCGAGGGTAAAGACCCTAGTATAGAAAATATCTATATAACCACGATTATATGACCAACTGTATATATTTTTTTTTACTTGATCTAAAAATTCTTTTTTAGGATTTCCTTTGTAAAAAGAGTTTATTAAATCCAAATTCTGAAAAAAAGAATAAGCGGATCCATAGAAGATATATGCTATGAATAAACCAAAGATAGCTAGACTTACAGAAGAAATTGCATTAGTAATAAATTCATATGAATTTACAAAAGAATTAGAACTTTCCTGGGTAAAGTTTATTGAGGGAGTTAACCACTTTGATAATATGGTTAACTCTGCTATTCCATTACCAATTCCTCCATTATCAAAAGAGATTCCTATGAATCCAATGAACAAAGTGAAAAGTAGTAATATAAGAAGAGGAAATAACATAGTATTTCCCGTTTCATGCGGATAGGCAAAAGTTTTTTTAGCCCCAAAAGACGTAGTAAAGGATCCTATCCTATTTCTTGTATTACCTTGAATTTTTGGTATATTTTGTGAAAAAAAAGAAACTCCACTCTTCGTTGTTGATAAAACGAAATCCCTATTCACTCCTTTGGGTATCCTTTTTCCCCATAAGGATATTGAATACAAGGAACTCTCTTTAGTGCTACTGTAATTTTGAAAATGAACACGCAAATACCCATCAAATGTAAGTAAATATATCCGAAACATATAAAAGGCAGTTAATCCTGCAGTAAAGGAGGCTATTATTCCAAAAAAGGGCGAATACAACCAACTATTACTAAGGATTTCATCTTTGGACCAGAAGCAAGCAAGAGGTGGAATACCACAAAGAGAAAGTGTACCCCATAAAAAAGTAGTTCTTGTGATTGGAATGTATTTTCTTAAACCGCCCATAAGAACCATATTTTGACTTTTATCTGGTGAATATCCAACAAGAGGTTCCATTGAATGAATAACGGATCCGGATCCCAAGAACAATAAAGCTTTTGAATAAGCATGAGTGATCAAATGGAATAAAGCAGCTTGATAAGAACCTATACCTAGAGCTAACATCATATAACCCAATTGAGACATTGTAGAATAGGCTAAGCTTCTTTTAATATCTCTCTGAGCAAGAGCTAAAGTAGCTCCTAAGAATAGTGTTATTGTACCTACTAAAGAAATAAAACTCATTATCAAAGGTAAAGATATGAAAAGAGGAAGAAGTCGAGCTAGAAGAAAAATTCCCGCAGCAACCATAGTTGCTGCGTGTATAAGAGCCGAAATAGGAGTGGGCCCTTCCATAGCATCGGGTAACCATACGTGAAGAGGGAATTGTGCGGATTTCGCAACTGCACCAAGGAATAATAAAAAAGCACACAAAGTAGTAAGTAAAGAGTTAATTCCATTATTAGGAATCCAGTTATTAGCTATTTTGAACAAATCCCTAAACTCTAAACTACCTGTTATCCAAAAAAAACCTAAAATTCCTAATAATAGACCAAAATCCCCTACACGATTAGTTACAAAAGCTTTTTGACAAGCACTCGCTGCGATTGGTCGTGTAAACCAAAAGCCTATCAATAAATAAGAACACATTCCCACGAGTTCCCAAAAAAAATAAATTTGTATCAAATTGGAGCTAGTAACCAATCCCAACATGGAAGTATTGAAAAAACTTATATAAACAAAAAATCTCAAATATCCTTCATCGTGAGACATATAACCATCACTATAAATAAGAACCAGGATTCCTACAGTAGTAATTAGTATTAACATAATAGAAGTAAGTGGGTCAATCAAGTATCCAAATTCTAAAGAAAAATCATTATTGACGGTCCAAGACCATAGATATTGATAGATCGAACTTCCATTTATTTGTTGAATAGACAGTTGAACTGAGAATACCATAGCTATACTTAAGAGTAAAACACTAGGAAAAGCCCATATGCGACGAAGATTTTTTGTTGCTGTCGGAATAAGAATAAGGCCAAATCCCATTGACATAATAACTGGAAGTGGGAGAAGAGGGATTACCCATGCATATTGATATGTATGTTCCATAAGAAAAGAAATTGCAATTTTTACTTCAATTTTTACTTCAATTTTTCTATAAAATTGTTTCCGATTCACCAAACCAATTCTTATCTCTTTCTGAAAGAATAAATAAAAAGAATAAGAAAAAATACTGAAATTCTTAATTTTTCCAAAATTTATCTCATTGAAATAATTAAAAATTAAGAATGGGTTTAGTTGGTTAAATTAAAAAAGTTAATAAAATAACTAGGTAACGAAGTTATTTTATTAACTAAATAAAGATATTTATAAAAATAAAAAAAAAAAAGTGGAATCATTTTACTTTCTATTCATAATTCATTTTTATATTTCTTTAAAACAAAGATGAAACAGCTCTCTTGTTCCATAATTAACTGATTGAGTGAATTCCAATGAAAACCTATGTTTATAAGAAATTATCGAATAGTCCTTACTTCATATAGAACTAAAATTCTAATGACTATAAATTACCTAAGTTTTAGAATGTCTTGTTTAAGAGACTCAGTATTTTTTGTTTTGATTGGAATTCCTTTCCTTTATGGAATACCATTCTGAACTTAATTAACTATTTTCATTTTCCCTTCTTTTTATCCCCCCGTCTTATCTTATATGGGGGATAGGCTTCCATACCATATATCTATATATGGAGTATACTTGATATATAAATAGATATAAATAGATTTAAATGAGAAACCCTTCTATATATTCTATATTATTAAAAAAAAAGTATAAAATATATAAAGAAAAAATGTTAAAAAATTCTTGTTGTCTTATCCGCATTAGACAAAATGAAGTAAAAAATAATTCAAAATTTAAGTATCTTTCAGTATCTAAGTATAAATACTAATAAAAAGAAGAAAGAAGGATTGATTTGCAGCAATAGATGTCTTTCACATACAACTAGAAAAAAGTAATTTCCTTTTTGAATGGCAGTTCCAAAAAAACGTACTTCAATGTCAAAAAAGCGTATTCGTAAAAATATTTGGAAGAAAAAGACTTATTTTTCCATAGTACAATCTTATTCTTTAGTAAAATCAAGATCATTTTCGAGCGGTAATGAGCATCCAAAACCAAAGGGTTTTTCTGGGCAACAAACAAATAATAAGATTTTGGAATAATATGAATTGACTTATCAAAAAAGAATTCCAATTATTTAATAATTTGGATTCTTCTTTGAATGTACTTTTATGTGTCGAATTACTCGGTACAATATTCTTAGAACAAAAAACCCCTCTTATCTTATATATACAAGAAAAAAAAAGTTTTGTTTGGTATACTGTGTGCTAAGTATTCTTTTCCTATCAATGAACTTTTCATAATTTTCCTAATAGAATCCTCATATTCTATTAGGAAAATTATGAAAAGTGGAGTATTCTTACAATAGGACTTACAACTTCCACCTATCTTCTCCAAAATCATAAGGTTAGTAAATCTTATTAATAAGAGCATAAAGACTTTCATTCTAGAAATTTTTAAAAAATCCAAAAAGCCTTTTCTATTTATCCATTTTATTTTAATTTCATCATTAAATAGAAACCCTTTTGGATTTTTTTCATTGTATTGAAAGAATTTTCAAAATGTAAAGGGGAAATTAATTAGAAAAAATTAGTTCTATAATTGCAAGTTAGAAAAAAGAAGTTCCAACTCTTTCAAGCAGTGTTTGTGTTTCTATTGGGCAAAGCAAGAGTTTATTGTAAAAAAAAAAAATGGAAACGATACTACCAAACGAAGTCTATTTTAATGAAAACTCTAATGTTCCTAAATTTTATGGACTTTCCCAATATCGACGATTCCCAAGATAATAGCTATTATTCTTTTAAGTTACCTATTATTTGAAGTTAGCCGCCATGGTGAAATTGGTAGACACGCTGCTCTTAGGAAGCAGTGCTCAAGCATCTCGGTTCGAATCCGAGTGGCGGCATTCTTGAAAAAGAATACAATAGATTAGAAATCAATTCGAAATTTACAATTTTGTAATGGGACCTTCCCCTTATGCTATTTGCAACTTTAGAACATATACTAACTCATATCTCTTTCTCAACGATTTCAATTGTGATTACGATTCATTTTATAACCTTATTAGTTCGTGAACTTGGAGGATTACGCGATTCGTCAGAAAAAGGAATGATAGTTACTTTTTTCTCTATAACAGGATTCTTAGTTTCTCGTTGGGCTTCCTCGGGACATTTTCCATTAAGTAATTTATATGAGTCATTGATCTTCCTTTCATGGGCCCTGTATATTCTTCATACCATTCCTAAAATACAGAACTCTAAAAATGATTTAAGCACAATAACTACGCCAAGTACTATTTTAACGCAAGGCTTTGCCACATCGGGTCTTTTAACTGAAATGCATCAATCCACGATACTAGTACCTGCTCTACAATCTCAGTGGTTAATGATGCATGTCAGTATGATGTTATTAAGCTATGCAACTCTTTTGTGCGGATCCTTATTATCTGCCGCTATTCTAATCATTAGATTTCGAAATAATTTCCATTTCTTTTCTAAAAAGAAAAAAAATGTTTTAAATAAAACATTTTTCTTTAGTGATATTAAATATTTTTATGCAAAAAGAAGTGCTTTAAAAAGAACCTCTGTCCCTTCATTTCCAAATTATTACAAATATCAATTAACGGAGCGTTTGGATTCTTGGAGTTATCGTGTCATTAGCCTAGGATTTACCCTTTTAACCGTAGGTATTCTTTGTGGAGCAGTATGGGCTAATGAGGCCTGGGGATCCTATTGGAATTGGGATCCTAAGGAAACTTGGGCATTTATTACTTGGACCATATTCGCAATTTATTTACATAGTAGAACAAATCCAAATTGGAAGGGTACGAATTCTGCACTTATAGCTTTGATAGGATTTCTTATAATTTGGATTTGTTATTTTGGTATAAATCTATTAGGAATAGGCTTACATAGTTATGGTTCGTTTACATTAACACCTAAATGATTACATAAAATAAAACCTTCATGAAATGAAGGTTTTTACTTTTATGTTTTATTTGAGAACCCCTTGAACGCCTTATCAAAGGGTTCTCAAAAATTCGAGATAGATCTAATTATACTTTTTTACTTATTTCTGCATTATATACTTTTTTACTTATTTCTGCATTAATAGAGCAGACGAGTAAAAAAAAGCAAACCTATTTAGGATAATAATTGGATAAGAGAGCCTCTACCCTGTCAACGGATAGGGAGAGAACAAAATCTGGATAAATACCAATTCCTATTACTGGTAAAAAGATACAGATTAAAATAAAGAGTTCTCGTGGTCCAGAATCCACAAAATTTGCGTTTGGAACATTAAATAGCTTGTATCCATAGAACATCTGGCGTAACATAGATAATAAATAAATAGGAGTTAATATCATTCCAATTGCCATTACAAAAGTAATTAGTGTTTTTGGCATTAACAGAAATTTTGGACTAGTAATTAGTCCAAAAAATACTACTAATTCTGCGACAAAACCACTCATTCCTGGTAAGGCAAGAGAAGCCATTGAAAAGCTACTAAACATGGTAAAAATTTTAGGCATTGGGATAGATATTCCCCCCAGTTCTTCGAGATAAACAAGACGCATTCTATCAGAAGCGGTTCCTGCCAAGAAAAAAAGTGTAGCACCAATAAATCCATGGGATAATATTTGTAAAATAGCTCCATTGAGTCCAATGTTGGTTATGGAACCAATTCCTATAATTATGAAACCCATGTGAGATACAGAGGAATAAGCTATTCTTTTTTTGAAATTTCGTTGACCAAGAGAAGTTGAAGCTGCATAGATTATTTGGATCGCTCCTATTATTACTAACCAGGGCGAAAATAGATAATGAGCATGAGGTAACAATTCCATGTTGATCCGAATCAATCCATATGCTCCCATCTTTAATAATATTCCCGCTAAAAGCATACATGTACTATAATGTGCTTCCCCATGGGTATCTGGTAACCACGTATGTAGGGGTATAATCGGCAATTTGACAGCATAAGCAATAAGGAAGCCAAAATATAAAAGTATTTCCAAGGTTGCAGGGTATGATTGATTAATTAATCTTTCCAAATCTAATCCTGGTTCGTTGGAACCATATAAGCCCATACCCAGAACTCCGATTAAGAAAAAAATGGAACCGCCTGCAGTATACAAAATAAACTTTGTAGCTGAATATAGACGCCTCTTCCCCCCCCACATGGATAAAAGTAAGTAAACAGGAATTAATTCTAACTCCCACATGATAAAAAAAAGTAAAAGGTCTCGCGAAGAAAATAATCCTATTTGACCACTATACATTGCGAGCATCAGGAAATAGAATAATCGCGAATTCCGTGTAATTGGCCAAGCTGCTAAAGTAGCTAAAGTAGTGATAAATCCTGTCAATAAAATAGATCCTAATGAAAGTCCATCGATTCCCAATCTCCAGTGGAAATCGAAGACATCTATCCATTTATAATCCTCCTTTAATTGGATTAAGGGATCCTCCAGTTGGAAATGATAACAGAACGCATAAGTCATTAGAAGGAATTCTAATAAACAAATAGATATAGTATACCACCTAACGACTTTGTTTCCCTTATGAGGTAAAAAGAAAATTAATGAACCTGCAAATATCGGCAAAACAACAAGTATTGTTAACCAAGGAAAATAACTCATGATAAAGTGATAAAGACAAGATACGTTTTGACCAGAAAAGCCCGTGCTCGATTATTTCGAGCACAGGCTTCTTCGGTAAAGAGGAATCAGACGATTCGAGTGAAGTTTTTTGTAACGTATCAATAAGATAGAGCCATGCTACGTGTTGTTTCAGGCCCTAAATAAACGCGGACACTTAAAAAATCTGTCGGGCAGGCAGATTCACATCTCTTACAACCCACACAATCTTCGGTTCTCGGCGCGGAAGCAATTTGCTTGGCTTTACATCCATCCCAGGGTATCATTTCTAATACATCTGTTGGACAAGCTCGTACACATTGAGTGCATCCTATACATGTATCGTAAATTTTTACGGAATGTGACATTGGATCTATAAATTTTTCTTTTCAACATAAAATTTTTCGATCTGGTAAAAATGAAATTAGTACTATAATGAGTCATATGTATTGTAGACACCAGACGAAGCAATGGTTTATCCAAACTTCAAAAAAAAAAATCTATTTTTTAATCTGTTTGTGAGAAAGCGTGAAGAGAGCCAAGAGACTTTAATTTTGGATTTCAACAATAAATAAGAAATAAGAAAGAATTTTACGAATTGTACAGACGAATTCGAATTAGCCAATAAATTGGCTATCGTCTTTTCAATATAAATTATTGCAATATTCAAATTGCAATATCAATGAATTACAAATACAAAAATTCATTTAAGTGAAAAAGAATACTATGCAATAATCTACTAAAAAAAATGGATATTCTCAAATAATACTAAGAAAATAGTATTGATTTCTATTTATTTTAATATGTGCGCCTTTGTTTAGAGGATTCTATGTCTAATTATTCAAAAGTCTAATTATTCAATAAATTAGATTGATTGATACGAGTGGATTTCCTATTACGATGGATGGAAGAAAGAATGGATAGTCCAATAGCGGCTTCAGCAGCTGCAAGGGCTATAACAAAAATTGCGAAAATATCTCCTTTTAATTGGCGACTATCAAATAGATCAGAAAATGTTACGAGATTTAGATTAATTGAATTCAGTATAAGTTCAAGACATATTAGAGCTCTAACCATGTTTCGGCTTGTGATCAATCCATAGATACCAATCGAAAATAAATAGACACTCAAAAAAAGTACATGCTCAAACATCATTAACTAACTCCTTATCAATCTCGATTCATTTCAATATGAGGGCAAGAATTGAACCGATTCAATTAATTACAATAGAACAATTACACAACAAAAGAAAAAAAAAAAAAAAAAAAAGGAGGTATTTGTTGGCAGTAGATGGATTTTACTAAATCAAAATTGTGATTCTTTAGTTATTTATTTTAGATTTGCAATTCTTATAATTTGTACTTTTTCTAAGTTTTCTTATTGCCGAGCCATAGTAATTGCACCTATTAAAGAAACTAGAAGAATTATGGAAATGAGTTCAAACGGAAGATAAAAATCGGTTGCTAAATGAATTCCAATTTGTTGAACATTATTTATGAGACCCTGTTCTACTATTTGGTTTGATCTTGTAGTCCAAAGAATTCCATACCACGACGTATCTGGGATAGTAGTCATTAGTGAAAAAACAATAGTTATACAAACGAGTGAAGTGAACCCATCTCCAATAGTCCAATAATTCTTATCTTTAGACCATTCTGAGCCATTTACGAACATTACAGCGAATATGATCAAGACATTTATGGCTCCCACATAAATAAGAAGTTGTGCGACAGCTACAAAGTAGGAATTTAATAAAAAATAGAATAAGGATATACAAACAAGAACTAATCCCAGCGAAAAGGCAGAATAAATGGGGTTGGTAAGTAATACTACTCCTAGACCCCCTAGTAGAAGAACAAATCCCCCAAATAGCATAAGAATCTCATGTATTGGTCCAGGTAAATCCATTATGGATAAAAAGAAATTAATAGTATAAAATTTTTCATGAACTGACTAAAACTAAAGGATTCAAGGAAGGAAAAAAGGATTAGGGTATTTTTTTGTGTATAAACTTATAGTTATAAATTATATTATATCACGAAAATCTAGTCTGATTTAAAATAAGAAATAATTTCCAATAAGCAGTAGTTTTTCGTTTTTCTTTATAGTTTAATTTTAAAGTTTAATAAAGAATTATTAGATTTTTATAACAGAAAGACAAAATCAAAGTTTAGTAATCAGTAATCGTTCTTGAATTCGAAGATTTTTCTTTGTTTATTTTACTTTCAGACGAATTCCTAATTGTTTGAATTGTGTAATCTCCCATTATGGAGATTGGTAACCGACTTAAAGCAATTTGATTGTAATTCAATTCATGACGATCATAGGTAGAAAGTTCATATTCTTCAGTCATTGATAAACAGCTTGTTGGACAGTACTCAACACAATTGCCACAAAATATACAAACTCCGAAATCAATACTATAATTAAGCAATTGTTTTCTTTTAATATCCTTTTCAAATCTCCAATCCACAACGGGTAAATCTATCGGACATACGCGAACACATACTTCACAAGCAATACATTTATCAAATTCAAAGTGGATTCGCCCTCGGAAACGCTCTGGTGTAATTGATTTTTCATAAGGGTAGTGAATCGTTATAGGTAAACGATTTGTGTGGGATAAGGTAGTTATGAAACTTTGACCTATGTACCTTGTAGCACGTATTGTTTGTTGACCATAACTCATGAACCCAGTTACCATAGGGAACATATTCATTCTAAATATCTATGAAAAAGATATGTTTCTTTCTCTTGTTTGAGAGAGCTTTTGTGTTGAAAATATTCTTACTATTATTGTATTATCTTATTTATAGTGAAACAAGTTGAGAAGAGGTTGTTAATAAGAGATTGCCCAGGGAAATAGGTAAAAGAAATTTCCATCCAAGATTTAATAACTGATCCATTCTCATCCTCGGTAAAGTCCATCTTATTGTGATAGAAATGAAGAGAAATAAATAAGCTTTAGTTAATGTAATAAATATACCCATTGTCATTTCCAAAATTCCAACTGCTTTATTCATTTGGAAAAAATCAAAAAAGGATATATAGGGAATAGATAAATTCCACCCGCCCAAGTAGAGAACTGTTACAAATAAAGAAGAAACTAATAAATTTAGGTAAGAAACAAGATAAAATAAACCATATTTGATACCGGAATATTCAGTTTGGTAACCTGCTACTAATTCTTCCTCCGCTTCTGGTAAATCAAAGGGTAATCTTTCACATTCTGCCAAAGAAGAAATTAAAAAAACCAGAAAACCTATAGGCTGACGCCAAATATTCCATCCAAAAAAACCGTATTTTGACTGTGCTTCAACTATATCAACTGTACTTGAACTGTTAGATAATCATAGTCGGTGATAACATCACAGTTCCCACCGCTATTTCAAAACCGTACATGAAACCTTAGCTTCATACGGCTTCTCTATGATCAGAAAAAGGAAAGGACTGTTTTGTTCCTAGCCCCGGGGGCGTAGATAGAATTAGATAAAATAAAATAGATTTGAAAGTCCTAAATTAGACCAAAGGAATTCCGTCTGCTAGAATAAGAAAAAGCGCTTCCGAATTGATCTCATCCTTTATAATATAATGAAAATTTTTCTTTGTTCAGTAATAACTTAATCTTGGAATAAAACACTTGTTACTTGTTATAGGAATTCAATTAATAAATGGAAAGAGTTGGGTATTAGTTCATGAGCAATTCTGCATGAATATGGATAGAGGAAGGAAATAATGAAAATTTTTTCTAGTGCACTCCATATCTTTTTTACTATTCTTCTTTCCCCAGGGAGGGGGTATTTAAAAAGAAAAAATGGATAAAGGGTTAATTCGTTCTTGATAGCCATTTCCTTAACAAGTGAATGGGAACATACTCTGGATCGGAATCCGAAGAAAGTACTACTTGATAATTTCTACAAATTGCAAGTCCTTATTATGATTCCTTTTATGGGCAAAAATCTCTAATGTTTTAGATTTTCCATTACTAATCCTTTATGTACTTTAGTGTTCCTAACCCTTCACTAACTTTTGGTGGATTCTTCTTATGGATTATTAAGTTATAGTAATAACTAGGAGTATTCTAGTAATGGAATTCCATATCGTGAATCCTTTATTCTTGGCCGCTTCAAGATATGATGACTAATTAAAAAATATCAACCTTGGGATAAAGAGTTTACACTGCTTATGTTTACTTCCACTTTTTTCTTGTACGTAGGAAATGAGATTTTTTCTTTTTACTACAAATTTATAAGCTGTTTTGTTTCACTCATATAGCTATCTAGTTTAACTTACCAACCCAAATACTAAATAAGAAAAGGAATATAAATAGTTAATGGATTTTATAGGAAAAAGATCTATTTTAACGAATCACACGTAGAGATATTGCTAGCACACAAAAAGTTAATGGTATTTCATAACTAATGGATTGAGCAGCAGCTCGTAGACCGCCTGAAAAAGAATATTTATTATTTGAGCTATATCCTGCCATAAGAAGACCAATAGGAGCTATACTTGAAATGGCAATCCATAAAAAAACACCAATACTAAGATCGGCTAAAACAAAATGATATCCCAAAGGGATAACTAAAAAACTTAATAAAACTGATATGACTGCTATAGAGGGTCCAATGCTAAATAAAGAAATATCTCCTCGGGATGGCAGAATATCTTCTTTAAAAAGTAGCTTAGTCCCATCTGCTATAGCTTGAAGCAGGCCCAGGGGGCCAGCATATTCAGGACCAATACGTTGTTGTATCGACGCAGATATTTCTCTTTCTAACCACACAATTACGAGTACCTCTATTGTTATTCCCAAAAGGAGGGTCAAAATGGGTAGAATCGATATCAGTCCATAGACTTCTTTTAATAATTCCAATTTCGAAAAAGAATTGATAGTTTCTACCTCTACCCTATCTATTATCATTTCAACGATCAACTTCCCCCATAATGATATCTATACTACCTAATATCGTCATGATATCAGCCAATTTCATTTTTTTAACTAGCTGAGGAAGAATTTGCAAATTAATAAACCCGGGTGGACGGATTTTCCATCTCCAGGGGAAAAGGCTATCATCTCCTACTAGATAAATCCCTAATTCACCTTTTGGGGCTTCTACTCTTACATAAAGCTCTTGTCTTGACAATTCAAAATTGGGCGAAGGTTTTTTACCAAGAAATTTATACTCAAAATCATTCCATTCAGAATTATTTTCTTTCTTAAAGCGTCGGACTTCTAAATTTTCATAAGGTCCTCCAGGAATTTTTTCTACAGCTTGTTGAATTATTTTGATGGATTCCCTCATTTCACCAATTCGTACTAAATAGCGAGCTAACGAATCCCCTTCTTTTTGCCATTGGACTTTCCAATCAAATTGGTTGTAAGACTCATAAGGATCTACTTTACGAAGATCCCATTGTATTCCAGAAGCTCGTAACATCGGTCCCGATAAGCCCCAATTTACTGCTTCTTCTCCGCTAATAAAACCTACTCCTTCAACTCGCTCTAAAAAAATTGGATTCTGTGTAATAAGTTGTTGATATTCAACAACTCCGCGTAAAAAATAATCACAGAAATCTAAACATTTATCGATCCATCCATAAGGTAGATCGGCGGCTACTCCTCCGATGCGAAAGTAATTGTGCATCATTCGCATACCTGTAGCAGCTTCAAATAGATCATATATTAATTCTCTCTCTCTAAAAATATAGAAAAAAGGAGTCTGTGCGCCGAGATCCGCCATAAAAGGTCCAAGCCATAGCAAGTGAGAAGCTATCCGGCTTAATTCTAACATAATTACCCTAATATAGCTGGCTCTTTGTGGTATTTGAATATTCTCCAAGAATTCTGGTGCATTTACTGTTATTGCTTCTGTAAACATAGTAGCTAAATAATCCCACCTTGTTACATAAGGTAAGTATTGTATAATAGTTCGGTTTTCCGCGATTTTTTCCATTCCTCTGTGTAAATACCCTAATATGGGTTCACAATCAATAACATCCTCACCATCGAGAGTAACGATCAGTCGAAGAACACCATGCATTGATGGGTGTTGAGGGCCCATATTGACTATCATGAGATCTTTTCTTGTAAGCGGTAGACTCATATCCTTTCTTCCTTAATTCATTATTCCATGAAAATGGATTATTCCATGAATTCCTCAAAGCGAGGCTCATCAAAATGAAAAATCTAAGACTACTATAAGACTACTAAAAAAATAATAAAACAAGAAAAAAATTTGAACGATTAAATTACTGCTCCCGAATATTCAACTGACCGATTAATTTCTTATAACGTACTCTATTTTTCTTTGCCAAATAAGCCAGCAAACGTCGACGTTTTCCCAAAAGTCTTCGTAGACCTCTTTCCGATGAAAAATCTTTTTTGTGTAATTCCAAATGTGAAGCAAGTCTCCGTATCTTATTGGTGAAACTGAATACTTGAAATTCAACAGAACCCCTGTTTTCTTCTTTTTCTTCTTTAACCATAAATCCAAAAATTTTTCTACCTCCTTTCTTTTTCATGTATTTTTCTGATCAGGAAAAATACAAAATTATGTCAGTTATTTTGAAGTTATTCTAATCTCGTACACACACAAATTTGCAATTATTCATCTACTACTGGAATTTGGATTTATTTTATCGATGCAAATTGGATTTGGATAGAAGGGTACATTCTTTCTAATATTTTAGATAGAAGAAATGTTTCTTCTATCTAAAATATTAGAAAGAATTTTGCTGATTTATTTATTGCTATATGCAATTTATGGAATTGATACACCATTTAATTGATATCATTTAGCAAAATGAAACACAGCATATGCATCCATCTTTTGGCTCGAGAATTTCACGGGATAGAGATATGGTATAAGAAATAGACTATTAAGTAACTCTAAATGAATTGTGGATACATCTGTATCCTTAACATACTGAAACGATTGTCATTATTCGTATCAAACCAATAGCGATTCATACAAGCTAAATCTTCTAATCAATGGTGGGCCAATAATGAATTTTTTTGCATATGTATTAAGACGCTTGGCCTGATTTCGAAATTGTCCAGAGTTTTATATGTTGTTTTCATTGCAAAATGATGGGTCTCCTTCCATAACTTTCCAATTACG
>NW_028260368.1:14484708-14514070 GCF_056163025.1 Triticum urartu | reverse complement strand
TGCAACTATTATATCTATTTGCACAAATACCTCGACGCTTTCCAATCGTTAATACATAAAGCCCGATAAGCATGTCTTGGGTTGGTACGCAAATAGGATCCCCAATAGCGGGAGATAAGAGATTCATATGAGAAAACATAAGTAAACGGGCTTCTGCCTGAGCTTCCAAGGATAAAGGTAGATGAACAGCCATTTGATCTCCATCAAAGTCCGCATTGAAACCCTTACACACTAATGGGTGTAAAGAAATAGTACGCCCCTCTACTAAAGTGGGTTGAAAGGCCTGTATGCCTAATCTATGCAGGGTAGGTGCTCTATTTAACAGTACAGGATGTCCCCGCATAACTTCTTGAAGTATTTCCCATACAATGGGTTCTTTTTCCCAAATTTTCCTTTTAGCAATCCTTACATTAGAAGTGGCGCGTTTCGTGATTAAATCGCGAATTACAAATAGCTGAAAAAGCTTTATTGCTATCTCTAGAGGTAATCCACATTGATGTAATGAAAGCGAAGGACCCACAACAATGACAGAACGCCCCGAGTAATCGACCCGTTTCCCAAGCAGAGTCTCGCGAAACCTTCCCTCTTTACCTTCAATTACATCTGAAAGTGATTTGTATACTTTATTGTGACCATCCCTCGTCGGTTGCCCGCGGGACCCACTATCAAGAAGTGTATCCACGGCTTCTTGTACCAATTTTTCCTGGCACATTACTAAATCTGCTGGCGCTAATTCACTTCTTTTTAATAGATAGGCAAGATTGTTGTTCCGACGGATAACTCTCTTATAAAGTTCATTAATGTCTGAAGTCACTACTTTATCTCCAGACCTATAAACAATAGGTCTCAATTCGGGAGGAAGAACCGGTAATAAGCACAAAACCATCCATTCTGGTTCTACATTTGTTTGAATAAAATGTTTCGCCAATTGCATGCGTCTAATCAAAAAAAACTTTTCTTATTCGTCTTTTTCTATCTTCCCACTCATCTCCACTATACCCCTCGTCTTCTAATTCCTTCCATTCGACCAAAGAATTCTCTATAATAATTCGCAAATCCAAATCTGCTAATTGTTCTCTAATAGCACCTGCTCCTGTCGCAATTTCCCGATTTCGAAATGTTGCAAAGCCTGGGGTAGAAAAAAAGGGAGAAATGCTGTGGTTACAGGATGCAATTTCCTCTTCGAATAAACCTCGTAATCGTAAAAAAGTGGGTTTTTTAGTGCTGGGCCTAGCAAAAGAGAAATCGCCGTATACTAGGCCCTCCAACTTCTTAAGAGGTTTATCTAAAAGATTCGCGATATAACTAGGAAGACCTTTCAAATACCACACATGAGTCACGGGACATGCGAGTTTGATGTATCCCATTTGATATCTTCGTATCCGAGAATCCACAAATTCGACCCCGCATTTTTGGCAAAATCTTTCGTCTTCGTTTTCAGCTCCGCTCGCTCGAGAATTGCCACAAGCGCAAATCCCGCTTTTTATGGGTCCAAAGATTCTTTCGCAAAACAATCCATCTTTTTCTGGTTTATCGGTTTTATAATGAAAAGTAGAGGGCCTTGTGACTTCGCCAACGACTTCTCCATTAGGTAGGTTTTTGTTAGCCCAAGCCTTTATTTGTTGAGGGGAAACGAGTCCAATTTGAAGTTGTTGATGTTTATATTGGTCAATCATAAAATAGAAATAAGAAAAGAATTTATATTTATTCCGATCAAACTTCCTCCCTATTAACCTGGAAGTTCTTTTCAGATACAAGGAAATGATTCAGTTCTAGAGCCAAAGATCGTAGTTCTCGAACGAGCACTCGAAAAGATTCTGGAGGATCCTCATGATTAGGTATTCTTTTTCCCCAGATCGTAGCATTAAGTATTTCTTGGCGAGCTATAAGATGGTCAGATTTATAAGTAAGTATCTCTTGTAAAATATGAGCAACACCAAATCCTTCTAAAGCCCAAACTTCCATTTCTCCTACTCGTTGTCCCCCTTGCTTGGCTCTTCCTCTAACCGGTTGTTGTGTAACAAGTGAGTAGGGCCCAGTAGAACGCCCATGAATTTTCTCATCAACTTGATGAATTAATTTTAAGATATAGGACTTCCCTATTAGAACAGGTTGCTCAAAGGGGTCGCCTGTTCTTCCATCAAATATTCTGCTTTTTCCCGGGTACTCGGGTTCAAATACCCATGGATTTTTTGTTTCTTTACTGGCTTCATATAATTCTGAAAACACAAGTTTTCTTGAAGCCTCTTGCTCATATCTCTCATCAAAGGGTGCTATTCTATAATGTTTCTTTAGCAGATCCCCCGCTAATCCGAGCGAGCTTTCAAATATTTGTCCCACATTCATTCGGGAGGGTACTCCTAAGGGATTGAAGACCATATCAACGGGTGTTCCATCTTGCAAATAGGGCATATCTTGCCTAGGCAAAATTTTGGAAATGATCCCTTTATTCCCATGTCTTCCGGCTACTTTATCCCCAACTTTGATTTCACGTTTCTGTAAAATATATACACGAACCATTATGTCGAGCGGGTCCCTTTGGATCCATTTCACATCGATAACGCGCCCTCTTCCACCTATAGGTAATTTCAGAGAAGTTTCTTTTGAAGTGGAAACCTCAAGGCCAAATATGGCCCGTAATAATCCAGCTTCCGCGATATAAGATGATTCGCTCGCTATCTGAGGCGTTAATTTACCTACTAAAATATCACCAGTTTCTACCCAGGATCCCAACCTAACAACTCCATTTCTGTCCAAATTGCGGAGTAAATGTTCTTCTAGATGTGGTATTTCTTTAGTGATTTTTTCAGCGGAGCCCTGGCTTGTCGTATCCGTCTGAATTTCATATTTCCGGATGTGAAAAGAGGTATAAATATCTTCATATACCAAACGTTCGCTAATTAGTACTGCGTCTTCAAAATTGTAACCTTCCCATGGCATATAAGCTACTAATACGTTTTTTCCTAAAGCAAGTTCGCCCCCAATTGTAGCAGCTCCTTCTGCTAAAATTTGTCCTTTTTTAATGGATTTACCCCGTGGAACCCGGGGTTTTTGGTGCATACAAGTATTTTTGTTAGAGCGACGGTGGTTAACTAAAGGAATACTTATAGTCTTCCCACTACTTGATAAAAGTATCTTATGACTATCAGTAGAAATGATCTTTCCCTCGCGTTCGGCTATAATGGAAACCCTCGAATCTAGAGCTGTTTGGCGTTCCAATCCAGTTCCAACAATGCATTTCTCGGACCGAGAAAGCGGAACTGCTTGGCGCTGCATATTAGAACTCATTAAAGCCCGATTCGCATCATTGTGCTCAATAAAAGGAATGAGAGAACCCCCAATAGAAAAATATTGGAAAGGAAAAATACTTCTAACATGAATCTGTTCCCATGCAATAGTCAAGAATTCTTGACGGTATCTAGCCGGAACAACCTGTTCTTCCTGAATACCTTGATTCAAGGACAAAGAATTTCCTGCTGCTATCATATAATATTCATCTCTATTTGGTGATAGATAAACCACCTGTCTCTCTTTTTTTTCTTTTGCTTTCTCAGCAGATATTTCATAAAACGGACTCTCTATGGATCCCCACAAGTGATCAATTCTCGCATGAATTGTTAAGGATCCAGTAAGTCCAACATTGATTCCTTCAGACGTGTCAATTGGACAAATACGCCCATAGTGACTCGGATGAATATCTCGGCTCCGAAAACTTGCGGTTCTCCCCGTCAACCCTCCAGGACCTAAACAACTCACTTTTCGCCCATGAACAGTTTGTGTCAATGGATTCGTTTGATCAAAAACTTGAGATAACGGGTATGTGCCAAAAAAGGTCTCATAAGTAGTTATTAATAAAATTGAAGTTGAAGTTGGAGTTACCAAAGTTTGGGGAGTCGGTTTCGATTGACGTATGAATACTCTACGAATAGTTTTTTGAACTGCATGTTGTAAACGACCAAGAGCCAATCCGAATTGATCTTGTAACAGATCCGCAACCGAACGAATACGTTTATTTTTCAAGTGATTCATATCGTCATCGTCAAGTATACCCGTTCCAAATTTCATTCCAATCAAATGATCCGTAGCGGCCAATACATCTCGTGGTAACAAGAATGTATTGTTCTGAGGAATATCAAGATTAAGTCTCCGATTCATATTTCGTCGACCAATCCTTCCTAATTCACATTTTTGTTGAAAAAATTTCTTTTGTAATTCCTCGCATAAGGACTCCGAAAATACCAGGTCCCCACCTACACAAGCAAATTGTTGATAAAACTCCAAAATAGCTTTTTCTTTTGACTCAATCCTCTTCTTCTCTTTAGCATTCGGGAAAGACAAGAAAATTTCAGGGTAGGAAACATTATCCAGAATTTCTCTTAGATTCGAACCCATAGCTGATGATAGAACTAG
Source organism: Triticum urartu (assembly GCF_056163025.1). Lineage (NCBI taxonomy): Eukaryota > Viridiplantae > Streptophyta > Magnoliopsida > Poales > Poaceae > Triticum > Triticum urartu. The sequence goes on along the minus strand of NW_028260368.1, from coordinate 14,509,660 downwards.
AATAGATATCTTTTGTTTTCTACTCACGCGAGCCCATATCCTTTCTTTTTTATCAATTGCTAATTCCGATCTCCCCCCCCAATCTGATATTATAGTGCCAGTGTAGATAGAAATTCCCTTATGATCTAATTCCGAGCGGTAGTAAATACCAGGACTTAGCAATATTTGATTGATCACAATTCGGTATATTCCATTTATAATAAAGGTTCCTAAGGAATTCATTATAGGAATGTTTCCGATAGAAATGGTTTGCTTTTGCACATCGAAACCAAAAATTAATCTCGCAGATACATATAATTCGGAAGAATAGGTGAGTGATTCATACACAGCATCTCTTTCTTTTATCGAGGGTTCTAGCAGTTGATATCCTTTCGCAAATAATTGAAATGCAATTTCGTGATCTGGATCTTTAATTGTTGGAAACTTGTCAAGTTCTTCTGCCAAGGCTTGATTAATGAACCTACAAAATCCCTCGAATTGGATCTGACTAAATCCGGGTATTGTGGACATTCCCTCGTTTCCATTCCGGAGCATCTTAATCTTAAGTTTCCTGTTTATCAAAGAAAAATTCCATTATCAGCTCACTCTTCATCAATCCCTATGGATCGATCTAGCAATCATGGAATCTATATTCTGTTTACTGAATCACATGAAATTCTAGGGAACTCCACATACGTATTTCATATATGTATTTCATACATATGAATAGAGACCATTTGGACGAAAGTTCGAGTTTGCCAGGGGTACAAATGAAATGAAAATGAATTGATAAAACATTCCTACAAAAAAAATTCTGCCACTTATACTTTATGTTATGATATTCTAATCAGATTGGATGGCAAAGATTTCTCATTTTATCTCCTTTCTATGAATGTAATAAAGCCGTAATATAATATACTAGAAAGTTTGACTTTACTTCGATTTAGAATAGCGTGCTTACTTTAATTTCTCAAAATAATTTGAGGGTTCTTTTTTATTTCGGATCGGAGTAGTATAATTGCTAGAAAATTCAGTATTTCATTGTGGAATTCTAAAATAAAGTAAGTCCCTTTTTTAAGTACATGCCAATCTAGTTATCCACCTCTCCCCATATCCATGCTTTTCTTTTATCGTAATTTCACTTGGGTACGCCAAGATAGTCAGGTTATACTCTATATCAGAGCAAATTTCCTTTTTTTATTCAAGATATTTAATTTAATACTTTGAAAAATTAAAGCATGATTCCCCATAGAGATATGTACATAAAGGGGATCTTTGGATAATAATGCTGTTCGGACCTAAAGTTTACCTATACACGGATTAAGCATAAAGCCATAATATTTTATTATGCCATTGAAGGGGGGGGAGATAATACCGATTTAAGAGTAGTTCACTACTGCAATAAAAAAAAGAGAATTCTAGTTAACGGTTCCAATTTATTCTGAATTTTGCAGCCTGTGAATAGAAATCCACTTTTTCTTCTTTTTCATAGAAAGAAATGGGAAGTTTTATTGTGTTAACAATGTATGTTTTAAGATAGAATCTATCGAGGAGAATAATAGAAACTGGATCAAAAAAAGCAGGAATAGATTTTTTGAAAAAGATTGGAAAAAAGTAAGTAGAATTATATTCAAAATAAAAGGGGCTTTTCGTAAGAAAACGTGGATGAATACTTGCTGTTTTCTAGATTTTTGATCGGATTTTTTGGCGGCATGGCCAAGCGGTAAGGCAGGGGACTGCAAATCCTTTATCCCCAGTTCAAATCTGGGTGCCGCCTGATCAATAAAATACTTAGGTTTTTTTTATAGTGCTGATCGAATTCGATAAATTTTTACTTCGCATAAGTTCGGGCAAGAGAGTAACTGGGCCTGCCGATACTGGGTTTAGAGAAACCATACCATAGTTCTATCCTCAAACTAGGGTTAGGGTTTGTTTTGACGGTAGTGGCCAAAATGGTTATCAATAGGGGTGAGGTAGTGTTTCCTTATTCTTTTATTATATGAATTTGAATTGGTTCTTAATTGAGATTCGATTTGATAATTTTAAAATACGAGGATAAGATGTCAGAAATCTTGGTATCCAAAGAAAGGTCCCTAAGGGGCATTCTTTTTTTTTTTCAATCTAAGATTCAAGAAGGGACTCCACGAAAGAATATCAAGACTTACTAATTATTATACATTTTTTTATCGTACATCTTATGTTACCTACATACACTAAAGTAAGGACTACTTAATTCTAACGAGAATCAGATTAAATAGGTCGATCAAAAATCAATTTAGGAGTTGTATTATGGATAAAATCTCTTCATTCTTTCATAGAATGATACAAAGCAAGGCTGCAGGGTTTAGGTCAAAAATAAACATTAGGTAAGGTAGGTATCCAATAAATATTTATCTATCGATAATTTTATGGTATATTCGGGCGTCCTTTGCTTAAAAAAAAAAAAAAGAGTAACAAAAGGAATAAAAAATCTTCCTATTCCCGCTTCTTCTATTCAGGACATCATTCCCGTACTCTTTCTTTTTTAAGGAAAAAAGGGCTATAGTATCTCGTATTTTTAATGCTCTCTAATTCTACCAGAATTCCTATAAGAATTTGTTAGGAGTAAATTCCTTGAACTGATTGATCCATGGCCTTAGGGCGGAATCCCTTTTTGACTCTGTACCCTTGATTCCACTATGATTATTGATCAATAGTAGAATAATCCCTTCATAGAAATAGGAGACATAATTTAGATGGATATAGTAAGTCTCGCTTGGGCTGCTTTAATGGTAGTCTTTACATTTTCTCTTTCACTAGTAGTATGGGGAAGGAGTGGACTCTAGGGATACTACTAATTGATTAAGTAATCAAATTGTTGTATCAATTCTTTTCTTTAATGGATCATTTTGCATTAATCATTTTGTCAAACGTTATTCTTTAATCTTTTTCTTTAGTTTTGTTTCACTCCTGTAAGAAACTCTTGTATTGTAAGTTGTAATGTAAGAAAGAGCCATTATACCAATTCAGAATTTCTACTAGAAATGACGAATGGTTAAAAAAAGTTCTATACATAAGAAAATTAGACTTTCTTCCACGGAACTATTCACGGCATATCACACATTTTCCATTTCCTTTTACTTTTTACTATAGTCTATTCTTCATATTATTTTTCTTTCCTTCCATGGATTCTTTGGTCAAGAATTGTCTTAGATTTTTTTATTTTGACCTGATTGAAATTAAGTGGATGCAATGAAAAAAGAAATTGAATTAGACTACTTAACTATTTCAATCTACTAATCTATTCTATGTAGATTCAAAGATAATATAATAGAAAGAATCTAAAGTGTCGTAGAAAAAACTATATGTAGTTCTTTCTACCACACTTTAAGATTCCAACCAGATCCTTTCATTTAAGACTTGGATTTTTTTTATTTAATCCCTTTTTAATTTCTTCAATGATTAATTGGAATTCCAATTAATTATTTTGGCTGACTGTTTTTACATAAATAATAAGTAAAAAAGAAGTAGGAACTAGAATGAACAGTGCAGTAGCAATAAATGCGAGAATATTGACTTCCATAACCTCTTTATTTTTTATTTTCACAATAACTCGGGATGTAATCCCATGGAGAGGAAAAAGGGGTATCTTGTAAATTCAAGGGTAGGGCTTGCATTCTGATAATACTGAATCAATTCAATATTATGAATATCGGATCTATCAAATCAATTCATGGATGAGAGTTATATTTCACGGATGAGAGTTATATAGTATAACATAGGAAGATCCTCTATCCACACTAAGACCAAAATGGGTTTTTTGATTGGATTAGGAATTCCCTCTTTTTTAATCCTTTTCTACTTTTTCTTTTCTATATCTCTAACCCACGAGCTTTCTTAATCTTATACTTTCTTAATCTTATACAATTTCCCTTCCTTTTTCTTATAGTTATACATACAATTATGTATGTATTATATGACCAACTTTCACTTTCTATGGGTCACATAGACATCCAAATAAGCAGTAGAAGTGAGATGGGGAAAAGAGGTCTGAAATAAAAAGGGAATACGATTTATGTATGGATTCCGGTAAAATACCGGTACTCTATTCCATAAGAGTGGAATAGGAAATTAAGATGAGGATGGTATCATCATAAAGAAAGATAGAGTAATATAATATCCTAAATTCTACTAATCCACATATCGTATGTGTGTCTTTCTTTATCGATTGGGAGTAGTGAAAAAAAAATTCCTATATGCCCTCCCTCCCTCTTTAATGAGAGATGCAAAATAAAAAAGTGAAGTAAGGGTGCCCTGTGGGTATTTGATCTTGCTCCCTGCCCCTTTTTTTCATGGAAAAAGGAAATATCAATTTCTCCATTCATTGAACCCTAGTTCGGGACTGACGGGGCTCGAACCCGCAGCTTCCGCCTTGACAGGGCGGTGCTCTGACCAATTGAACTACAATCCCCGCGGGGTGTATGGCATACCCATTCTTAAATAGAACCATAAGAAGATTCGATTCGTCTTTCGTACTCTAAGAAATAGACGAATCATATACTACATACCCACATATTATATTATACGTGGGTATAGTGAGAGTGACATAACTAGTATGTCGTGATTTTTTATCACTAAAAATGGATAATAATCCAGCCTTCAATAAGAAAAACTCTTTTGTTTGTAAGAAAGGAATGAGAGAGATATGGATTAGAAAAAAAAATTTCCCTTTTTTCTTTATCTTTTATTTCTATAGATCAGACATTTTATTTTATGGAAGAAAAACAAAAGGATTTAGTTCATACTCACGAAGCCCTAGATTTTTGGTTTGGGCCGAGCTGGATTTGAACCAGCGTAGACATTGTCAACGAATTTACAGTCCGTCCCCATTAACCACTCGGGCATCGACCCAGGAAGAATTTATTCTAGGGTTTTTGCTAATCTATGATTAACCTCCTTTCATAATACTCCCTACCCCCAGGGGAAGTCGAATCCCCGCTGCCTCCTTGAAAGAGAGATGTCCTGAACCACTAGACGATAGGGGCATCACTAGACGATAGGGCCATATACAACCGCTCGTGATTATACTATAATCATAGTATGAGCAGTTTTTTGGAATTGTCAATATACTCGAAAAGTATAAATAGATCCAAAGCAAAGAGTTTTTCCAACTTTTCTGTTATGTTTTCATCTAGGATTTTTTTTAGTTGATCGTTATAGATTAATTCTCCGTGCTTCATTTAGTGTTCATACCAAAAATGCATCCATCCCGCACTAAGTCATAAAATTCTCTAAAAATATAGAGAAAGTTTCAAAAACAAAGAAAAAAAGTGAATCAATTTAGTAGAAAAGTACTCTATCAGATTCGAACCAACGACTTACGTCTTAGCACGAGATTACTCTACCACTAATTTAAAAAGCCCTTTATCGGATTTGAACCGATGACTTATGCCTTACCATGGCATTACTCTACCACTGAGTTAAAAGGGCTTTTTATTTAATTCAAAAATTAGCCACTTGGATTTCCCATTATGGGTCTACTGCATAATGTACATATTTATATATATATATATAGAGATAGAGAGAGAGACATTATGTAGAGATTGTATATGTATATATCGATATCTTGAGAGCTCAAAATAAAATTAATAAAAAAAAACATACCCTACATAACATATCCAACTCTTCTTGGGTCAGGGTTTTCCGTTTCCGAACGACTAGTAAAATAGGCGGATTCTGGAACCCCAAGGATTCAACGGTATATGGATATGGAAAATATAAGATTTCCGATCCTAGCGGGAAAAGGCGGGGAACAGATACCCAATAGGATATAGGATCCTTGGGAGAACTTTTGGTAATGGCCTTGATCCTCTATGCTATTTTTTATGTGTTCTTAGTTCTATTGAACTTTTTTTCATTCTTTTAAACAAGAATCTAATAAACTAGAATTGAGTCAGTGGAAAAAAGGAGAGAGAGGAAAGTGTTAAATGGAGAGAGTCGACTAATCAGAGACTTTTAGGATCTTCTTTACATCAGGTAAATCTGTCGGCCCTGTCCGTTTTTTTCTTTAAGTTAAGTCGACTCTTTGCTGCTTACTTCTATCAAGCCATAGGGAAAGTCTATGATGAATTTGGAAAACTCATCTCACTCTTACTCTATGGCTCGGACTTAATGGGGGAAGAAAACATCTTCCATAATTTTCTTTTTTGTTCAATTCTGGACAAAAAAGAAAAGAAAAAAGGAATTTATAGGGACAGTGTTACCCCCTATATCCCCTAGTTTATATTGTAGGAATAATAAAACAATTTAGCAGTCTGACACACTTACGTCCTTGCAAAGTAAATAATTATTATTGTAGTCGTAACCGTAGAATAGGATCCTAATCAAAATAAATACATTTGGTTCAGGCGCTATTAGCATGGTAAGAAAAGATTTTTTTTACAGACCAGAGGGGCTATCTAAATCCTAAGTAAAGGCGAGCGATCGAAGTAGAAGTACCAACGGCTCAGTGTCATGAACCTTCTCCATCTGATTCAATAAGGGGGAATTAGCCCTTCTTGTCAAATGGCTATCCTTGACAAAGGGTACCATTTATACCATAATCTACAATGTAGCGGGTATAGTTTAGTGGTAAAAGTGTGATTCGTTCTATTAATAACTGAATTTGAAATGATATACTTAAGGCATCCTTAAGTTTTTTATTTTTATATTCCGATGAAAACTTTAGTTCTTATAAAGGATTAAATCCTTTTCCTCTCAATAGCATATTGAGGAAGAATATACATTCTGGCGATTTGTATCCAAAGACTAATTTAAATTGCATCCAAAATAAAAATAGGATTATGAGTACAGAGGTCGCGAAGCATAATTTTGCATTGGATTAAGTATTCCAATTTTGAAATATGAGTAAAGGATCTATGGATGAAGATACAAAAAAGTTGATTTCCAATCGTAACTAAATCTTCTTAAAATAAGGAATAAGGAAGCCAAATAGCTAAAAAACGATAGGTTTGGTTTACTAGAACCATCCGCATATTGTTTCAGCCTCGGTGGAAACCCAATTCTTTTCCTCAGGATCTCTTGAATGAAATTAGGGAACGAAGTAAGTAGATTAGATGAATTTAGATAGAATTTCTATCTCCTACTCTATAAGGATCATCTAGAAAGCGGAGAGCTTTGGTTCCATTCAATAGAAAAGCTGACATAGATGTTAAGTGGTGAGGAATATCCATAAAGGAGCCGAATGAAATCAAAATTTCATGTTCGGTTTTGAATTAGAGACGTTAAAAATAATCAACCAACGTCGACTATAACCCCTAGCCTTCCAAGCTAACGATGCGGGTTCGATTCCGCTACCCGCTCCATTCTGTATAAAAGGAGTATTCTATTTGTCTAGACATGTTAGAGGCTTGTATTCAAGCCTTTTTTGTCCACCAGTTTCTGGTACTCCAGAGCGGAGTAGAGCAGTTTGGTAGCTCACGAGGCTCATAACCTTGAGGTCACGGGTTCGATTCCCGTCTCCGCACTTAGCAGTCTGTATAAAAGGACTATTCTATTTCTCTAGATATGTATGGTAGAGGGGCGTATCCAACCCTTTTTATTCATTAGTTCCCGGCCCCTAGAGGGCAAAATTGAGCAGTTTGCGAAGTCACTTGCCTTCAAAAAAAGAAGGCGCAAGGCCTCTCCCTACCCTGCAGAAAATAAAAATGAAACGAAAGGGACAGTCTACCTCTCCCTTCCTTTAAAAAAAGTTTGCCCGTTGTTTGTCTCAGTTAATACCCAATTTTGGAGCTCTGTTGGCGAGTTCTATTCTGCCTCTGGAGCGCCCTCTTTTTTTTGAGGTGGGATGCAAAGGAAGGGTAAGATAGTAAGGGATACGGCACTAGACTAACACCTAATTAATACTTAATTTAATATAAGTAGTTAAACAGTTAACTAGACTAAACTTTTTATCATAGTACTTTGATAAATTAAGCGGGCGAGCGGCGGAATCGAACCCGTATCTTCTCCTTGGCAAGGGAGATTTTTACCATTGAACTACGCTCGCTACGGTATATATTTTTATAGCGTATATCCGCCTGGGTCGACCTTCTATGTCTGGGTCGACCGTTTCTTCATTTCATTTTCTATTATATTAGAGTTTTCCTTTTTTTATTATCTGTCAATGAATATTCTAATGGGAATGGAATTTCATAATACTGAAAGAGAAGAGCTAGCAATTCGGAACGCAAATTGCGTTTTTAATACGTCTCACTATTCTAATTTTTTAGAAGAAATGGCCTTTATTATTTCTTTTTTATGGGGTTAATAAATATTAACCAAATTTCATTTAAGAAATGAGAGAATTCAGAATAGCTACGAGAAAGACTAGTCCAATCCATAATGATGTACCGGAAAATACAACATTTTTATTATTTGACCAACCATCAGGAGAAGCAAATACAAGGGGTACACTAATTACTAAGACTGAGGAAGTCGCAATTAATGCAAAAACAGCTAATTGGAAAGCAATAGTCATATTTCTAATCCTCCAAGCTACCATCAAATAAAGTTGACTACATATTTGATCCTCACTTAAACCAAAATTGTAAAAAAATACAAGAAGTAGGAGGGGTTTAATCATGAATCCATTGATTCTTCTCTTTAATTCAAATTTATTACTTAAACCGCTTTTTTATTTGGATATGGGGGTGAGAAGAGATTATTTACTCTTTATTTCACAAGCGGGTATAGCGGATACCTGTATCCGTGTATACAGTATACAGAGATATATCGAAAAGGAACTTGTATCTGATATCTTTCTAGAGGCTAATAAATCTTTTTATTTTTTATATGCTATGTTCTATTGTAGGAGTAAAATAAGGATTAGGCTGTGGAGAGATGGCTGAGTGGTTGATAGCTCCGGTCTTGAGAAAACCGGTATAGTTCTAGGAACTATCGAGGGTTCGAATCCCTCTCTCTCCTTTTGCTTATTGAATACGTTTGTTTCTTTCATTTTTATTTATTTTTTTTTTCTGTCCCCTTATCTTTCTTTCATAAAAAGGAATGAATGGCTCGGCTAGATGGAATAACCGAGCCAGAACAGAAAAAAAGTAGAACAGGTATAAATAAGAAAATCTTAGTTAAGAGGGTTCATGTAAAGAACAGGTTCCAAATCACGATCGATTCCTTTTCAAAACCTGCTGCAGCAGCTCGGGCTCTTCCTGCATGCCATAAATGGCCCACAAAAAAGAAGAATCCTAGAACAAAATGAGAAGTTGATAACCAACTTCTAGGAGAGACATAATTAACTGCATTGATCTCGGTAGCTACGCCACCCACGGAATTTAAAGAGCCTAAAGGAGCGTGGGTCATATATTCTGCTGAGCGTCGTTCTTGCCAAGGTTGTATGTCTTTTTTCAACTACTCAAGTCCAAACCGTTGGGCCCCTTAGAGGTTCTAACCATGGAGCACGAAGGTCCCAAAAACGCATAGTTTCCCCTCCAAAGATAACCTCCCCAGTTGGGGAACGCATTAGATATTTACCTAAACCTGTGGGTCCTTGAGCGGATCCCACATTAGCTCCAAGACGCTGGTCTCTAACTAGGAAAAGTAAATGCTTGAGCTTGAGAAGCTTCTGGCCCGGTGGGTCCATAAAAACTCACTCGGATAAGCTGTATTATTGAACCATACAAAACAACAAGCGATAAAACCAAAGACAGATAAAGCAGCTAAACTATAAGACAAGTAAGCTTCTCCAGACCATACAAATGCACGGCGAGCCCATGCGAAGGGTTTGGTTAAAATATGCCAAATTCCGCCAAATACACAAATAAAACCCAACCATACATGCCCACCAATTATATCTTCTAAATCATCTACACTAACAATCCACCCTTCTCCACCAAAAGGAGATTTTAGTAAATAAACCAAATATAACACTGGGACTAAGGGTCAAATTGGTAATTTTCTTACATCTCCCCCCCCCAGGGGCCCAGGTATCATATACACCGCCAAAATAAAGAGCCTTGAGTACTAGAAGAAAAGCACCTAGACCTAACAAAATTAAGTGAATACCCAAAATTGTAGTCATTTTATTTCTATCTTTCCAGGACATAACCAAAGAATGGAAAAGATTCCTCAAGAGTCTCGGGTCCCAGAAGCGCGTTGATAAATGCCACCGAAGCCTAAGACTGCGGAGGAAATTAGGTGAAGTACGCCAGATACAAAGTACGGAAAAGTATCTAGAACTTCCCCCCTGGCCCTACTCCCCAACCTAGAGTAGCTAAGTGTGGAAGTAAAATCAACCCTTGTTCATACATGGGCTTTTCTGGTACGAAATGGGCCACTTCAAATAGGTTCATTGCTCCGGCCCAGAATACGATTTAATCCGGCATGAGCTACATGAGCTCCAAGCAGTTTACCGGACAAATTGATAAGTCTGGCATTCCCAGCCCACCAAGCAAAGCCGGTGGTTTCTTGGTCACGACCAGCTAAAACGAAAGTTCCATTAAAGAGCGTTTCCACGTGGTAGAACCTCCTCAGGGGAATATAAGATTTTCATGAGGCTGATCCTGAGCTGCCATCCACGCACGAATACCCTCGTTTAAAAGAATATTTTTTGGTGTAGAAAGTCTCAAATTCAGAGATCTTCCGCTGCACGGATTTCCTGGGAAACAAAGTCATAGGCACGTAAGTTCAGAGCCAAGCCAACTACGCCAATAGCACTCATCCATAAACCGGTGACGGGTACAAATAGCATAAAGAAATGTAACCAACGTTTATTGGAAAAAGCAACACCAAAGATTTGGGACCAAAAAGCGGTTAGCAGTGACCATTGAATAAGTTTCTTCAGCTTGAGTTGGGTTAAAAGCACGGAAGGTATTTGCACCATCACCGTCCTCAAATAGAGTGTTTTCTACGGTCGCTCCATGAATAGCGCATAGCAGAGCCGCACCTAATACTCCGGCAACTCCCATCATATGAAATGGGTTTCAACGTCCAATTATGAAATCCTTGGAAGAAAAGGATGAATCGAAATATCGCTGCTACGCCAAAACTCGGCGCAAAGAACCAACCAGATTGCCCCAGTGGATAAATAAGGAATACAGAAACAAAAACAGCAATTGGACCAGAGAATGAGATTGCATTATAAGGCCGCAATTGAACAGACCGAGCAAGTTCAAATTGGCGTAACATGAACCTATTAGTGCAAAAGGCCCCGTGGAGAGCTACAAAAGTCCATAGACCGCCTAATTGACACCAACGAGTAAAATCTCCTTGTGCTTCGGGCCCCCAAATAGTAGCAACAAAAGAGTGTGCTAAACTATTGGCAGGGGTAGAAACTGCTGCGGTTAAGAATTACAACCTTCCAAATAGGAACTAGCCAATCCATGGGTATACCAAGAAGTTACAAAAGTTGTCCCCTGTAAACCAACCCCCTAAAGCGAAATAAGCACAAGGAAAGAGCAATAGGCCAGACCATCCTACAAAAACGAAACGGTCCCTTCGTAACCAGTCATCCATAGTATCAAATAGATCATTTTCTTCTTTAGGAATTCTACCAAGGGCTATAGTCATAGTGATCCTCCTATTCAATTACTTCAACCATTTCCGAGCACCTCATATCACTTTCCAAGGCATATGATAGTTTTATTATCTGTGGACGATTTCTTTCTCGTTCAATGCCCTTTTTCAATGGTCTCGAAGAGAGAAATTTCCCATTTTTATCTATGGAGTCACAGTCACAACCGAGGTCGTGGTAAATCCATGAATTTTGATTCGATTTGTTTTTCCTTATACTATTTATTTGTTTTTTCTTATACTATAGAAATAGAAATAAATTGTTTTTCTTATACTATAGAAAGAAATAAACCTTTGAATTCAGCATTATTCCAAGACTCCTATTTCAAAGTCTATCTTTTAAGGGAAAAAATGCAAATAAAAGTAACCCTTCTTTTCCCATTCCCTCTCTATTGCATGGGTGGAAGAACTAAAATAATAGAGGATTCTGAAAAAAAAAAAATGGACCTTCGAAATCCAATTTTATGGTGTAGCGCAAAGGAGTTGTCGATTTCTTCTTATTCCTATAGAACATCTAGTAACAAGAATATGAAATCGTAAATAGCGAAAAATTCTTGTCTTGCGCGGTCTAAGTCTAAGGAAATAAAAAAAATTCGCTTATACAATTTCATCTACATCGAATTTATATATCAGAATAGCGGATAGAGGCATCATTAAAGGAGTCAGGTCTACTTACTTTATGCTTCTTTCCAATTTTATGGTGGATTTGATAAGAACCCTTTTTGCTTTCTTGATAAATAATCGACAAAAAAAGCGTTTTTTTTTTTATATAACCTGCTTGTTTTATTATAATTATAACAAGTCCTATATGGAAATGCCCGCTAAAGAGAAAATCTATTTGATTGTCTCTCGGCCAATATCGATTTTTAGAAAGAAAAAACAAGAATTTTCTTCTTTTTTTATTAACATTAAGAAAAAAGAATATAATTAAAATGGAATTGGCAATATAATTTTTATAGACTTTTGAAAGAAAAAAAAGGGGTTTTTTGCAACCGTTATTTCTTATTTCTTGCCTATATCATATCACGGAAACCTTTCGCTTTGGAACGTGGAGAGATGGCTGAGTGGACTAAAGCGGCGGATTGCTAATCCGTTGTACAATTTTTTTTGTACCGAGGGTTCGAATCCCTCTCTTTCCGCTCCCTTGGATCATTTGGGACTTTCGAATTGGAAAGAATTCTGACCCCCGGATTTTCTCATAGATAAATGTACGAAACAAATCCAATAAGAAAAAAAAAAACTGAATTTTTACTCCTCGCGTCCAGGATTCCGTCCTGGGTCATTAGATAAGAATCCAAAGATAAAGAGTGAAACAAAGAATATCACTACTGTATAAACAAAAAGTTTGAGAGTAAGCATTACATAATCTCCAAGATTTTTTTTTAAGGAATAGATTACCAGTTTTTCCTTACCACACGGATCCACTAGGATGGTTTTTTTTTATACCTAAAAATGCAAAAAAGAATTCTTGAAAAAAATTGCAAGAATTCTTTTATAATAAGCACTCTTATCAATAGCAAAAATAGGGTTAGGTGGTTAGGTATTGTGTAGGTACCTTTAGGTACCTGCTCAACCTAGGTGCAGGGGAGTAGAAAGGCTGATCCAAATTTATTGCTGTAGCTACCCATTCAATGTAGAAGAATTTAAATTTTAGAATCGAAGGTTCATAATATAAAAATATAAAACTTCTCGGCTTTTACCCATTTTAAAATTTTTTTGGAATGAACACATCATTCAATTTGGCATACAGAGTACTAAAGATTTCATCGAAAACTTACAGCAGCTTGCCAAACAAAGGCTAATAGAAAAAAGAATAGAGGTATAACAGGCATAATATCCACGATTGGATTGAAAATAGCATAAGCTTCGGGTAATTTGGCAAAGAAAAAACTAGTAGGATAAAGAACAGAATTAAAACAGATACAGGTTAAACTAAGTATATTAGGCATAACAAGCATTTCATTCTTGTAGAGTAAATAATTGGATTTTTCTTGAGTTATTTTTTTAAGGGAAAGAAGGAAAAGGCAGATTCAAAATCTTTTTTCTTCGGACTTTCCCAAACACAAAATACCTCCTTGTATTCGCACTCTCAAATGAGAGTGGAATAAATTCGACTTTCATATAATATCTTAATAGAATTCCATGTAATGATCAATGCATTTTTTTGATTCTATATTATCCGCATGTGTAGAATACTAGCAAGAGAATATCCCTCCTTTTTTATGTAATTGAAATGGTATTGACGAATAACAAATAAACATACTAGTGTTTATTAGTGTCGCATAAAACCCGAAATGGGGCGTGGCCAAGTGGTAAGGCAGCGGGTTTTGGTCCCGTTACTCGGAGGTTCGAATCCTTCCGTCCCAGATTGTTTCTGATGAAACAAACGGTGAAATCATATAGTATTCCGTACGAGACAAAAGTTTATTAAAGAGAATAATGATATCTTATTCTTTCTCAGAAAACATAATAAAGTCTTAAGTCCAGTCAAATTGACTATCTTTATTTTCATGAAAAAATGGGATCTATCAAGCACATTCAGGATATGCCTCTACTATAAAATCACTTAGTCATATTTTTTTCTTCCTTTTGGTATTCGAGTTGAAGAAGTACGAGAATTCTATAACTACCAAAAACTTTCAATCTTTTCATTGGAATAGTTTATTTAGTTATTATAGTTAATTGTTTTTGGTACTGAAAAAATATATTACTACTAGAATTCTAATTCTAGTAATTAAATTAATTAAACTTTTTTGGAGGTTGATAGTTTATTTATTGAGGAAGAGTCAATCCTTCTTTTCTCACTTCAAGATTGATCATCTCGAGCCATCCGTTGAGGGTGGAAATTTAAGAATAAATAAGTTTTAAGCAAACTTGTTTAGTCGTCTTTTTCAAACTATGTTTCATTCATATGATAGAATTTTAATATGGGTTTAAATAAATTGGATCTTGGCGGAGGCTTCCCGGATAAATACTTACTTTCTTTTATCCATATTGCTCCATAGATAGCAAGTTTTAATTAGTATAAAAAAACTAAACCAATGACTATTCATGATTCCATCCATATTGGATCAATTCTCTATACCACTTTGCAATGAAAAGAGGAATGTTTGTTATGGTAAAACTTCGTTTAAAACGATGTGGTAGAAAGCAACGTGCGACTTGAAGGACATGATCGATTGTGGATTTTGCTATCCATCATTTTCCATAGTAATGAAAATGCTCTTGGCTCGACATAGCCTGTTCTATTCGTTCCGAACCAAATTTGCGCTGGGTTTAAGTAACATAGTACACGATGGAGCTCGAGAGGACAGAATTTTTTTTATCAAGGGAAAGAATCTAGGGTTAGTGAAAACTAATAAATTAGGCCAACTTTGTCAGTCTATCCTTAATATAGAAATAAATCGAAAGGTTAAAATAAGAAGAAAGTCCAATAAAAGTATATCAGAATCAATCCCTCTTATTAGATTTCTATAGAAGAGATAAATGCTTTATCGAAGGAAATAAGAAAAAAGGGTATGTTGCTACTCTTTTGAAAGAAAAAAATAGGAATTCCCGAAGTAATGTCTAAACCCAAGGATTTCACAAATCAAAGATAAAGGATTCCAGAACAAGTAAACACAATTTTCAATTGTCTCAACAACAGAGTTGGATTAGAATAAGGAATAAAAGTCAATTCGTTCGAAATGAGACAAAGAAAAGAGTTTAAAGACGACTCAAAAATTTTGGAAGGATTTTGCCTTCGAAGTTTGTCAGGCAAAATTAGCCCACTTGAGTCATGAGTATAAATGAAATTTGTTTTTTCTGTAAGGAAATTAATGCACGTCATAGTCTAATTTCTATTATTATCGACAGAAATTCGAATCATTTTCTCGAGCCGTATGAGGAGAAAACCTCATATACGTTTCTAGGGGGGGGCGTTGTTTATCTACATCTATCCCAATAAGCTGTCTATCGAATCGTTGCAATTGATGTTCGATCTCGAAGAGAAGGAAGAGATCTTCAAAAAGTAGGTTTTTATGATCCGATAAAGAATCAAACTTGTTTAAATGTTCCAGCTATTCTCTATTTCCTTGAAAAGGGTGCTCAACCAACAAGAACTGTTTATGATATTTTAAGGAAGGCAGAATTCTTTAAAGAAAAAGAAAGAACTTTGAGTTAATTGAAGAACTAAATGAATCAAAAAATAGGATAGGAGAAGATTATTAGTATTCCTAGTTGTCTAATTATTTAGACACAATTTACCTCTTTTTTAATCCTATTTGGATTTATATTATATCGTGCCAATCCAACATAAGCCCCTATTTTATTTACTTTTTCTATCTAATTTGTTTTCTTACCATTGTATTTCCATTGACAAAGGTCTATTGAACAAATAGAATTTGTAGATAGATGGGTCTCTTTATCCTCACTCCATATTCAATTTTTCCGCCTACACTTCGCTCAAATGATAAGGGTGTTCCTCTTGCATGTATTCTCATACAATATAATATATATTTTTTATAATATATATTTTTTGTTAATAAAAATCGCTAAAAATAAGGAGAATTTGGCCATCGTGATTAGGGTCGCTCTTTTTTTAACTTTACTTTAGTGGAATTTCACCGGACCTGTTCGTTTTGGCATTTGAGTGTTTTTCATGGTCGATAAAAAAAATCTTTTGATGTCTTGCTAGTTCAATGTTTTGACAGAAGCGCGCGGTGTAATTCCATTGATTTTTGGATTTCGATCGTATCTAAGATCCTTTTTTTATCTGGGTTGCTAACTCAATGGTAGAGTACTCGGCTTTTAAGTGCGACTATGATCTTTTACACATTTGGATGAAACAACAAATTCGTCCAGACTCTTGGTAGAGTCTAGAAGACCACGACTGATCCTCAAAGGTAATGAATGGAAAAAATAGCATGTCGTAATAAAATCAATCTTTTTTGAATGGAATCCAAAATTACGATTTTCTGGGTCTAATGAATAAATGGATAGAGCCTGGCTCCAATTCTGGTAAAATAAAAAGCAACGAGCTGAACTTCCTAATTGGAATGATTCCCCGCTCTAATTAGACGTTAAAAATAGATTAGTGCCGGATGCGGGGAAAGGTTGGGTTTTCCTATGAGTGGACCCTTTATTTTTTCTTTTTTTTTTTAGAAATCCTAATTATTCTTGATTATGGATTGAATAAGGGATGTTATGGATTGAATGTGTAAAAGAAGCAGTATATTGATAAAGAGGCTGTATTCCAAAGTCAAAAGAGCGATTGGCCTGCAAAAATAAAAAACTTGTTCTGTTCTTTTTTTTTAATTAGAACAAACATAAACTAATTGGGTAGAAAAGGAGCAGAAAAAGATCTGTGGATTAGACTCCCTTTCTTTCCAGGGTTTGTATTAAAAATGCAACACCCTGTTCTGACCATATTGCACTATGTATCATCATTCGATAAACCGAGAAATGCTTCTTCTCTCTGATTCAAGTAGAAATACAAATGGAAAAATTCGAAGGGTATTCAGAAAAACATAAATCTCGTCAACAATACTTTGTCTACCCACTTCTCTTTCAGGAATATATTTATGCATTTGCCCACCATTATGGATTAAATGGTTCTGAACCTGTGGAAATAGTTGTTAGTTGTAATAACAAGAAATTTAGTTCACTACTTGTGAAACGTTTAATTATTCGAATGTATCAGCAGAATTTTTTGGATAACTCGGTTAATCATCCTAACCAAGATCGATTATTGGATTACAAAAATTATTTTTATTCTGAGTTTTATTCTCAGATTCTATCTGAAGGGTTTGCGATCGTTGTGGAAATCCCATTCTCGCTACGGGAATTTTTTTGTCTGAAAGAAAAAGAAATACCAAAGTTTCAGAATTTACGCTCTATTCATTCAATATTTCCCTTTTTAGAAGACAAATTTTTGCATTTGGATTATCTATCACATATAGAAATACCCTATCCTATCCATTTGGAAATCCTGGTTCAACTCCTTCAATACCGTATCCAAGATGTTCCATCTTTGCATTTATTGCGATTCTTTCTCAACTATTATTCGAATTGGAATAGTTTTATTACTTCAATGAAATCCATTTTTTTTTTTCAAAAAGAAAATAAAAGACTATTTCAATTCCTATATAACTCTTATGTATCAGAATATGAATTTTTTTTGTTGTTTCTTCGTAAACAATCTTCTTGCTTACCATTAGCATCTTCTGGAACTTTTCTGGAACGAATCCACTTTTCTAGGAAGATGGAACATTTTGGGATAATGTACCCTGGTTTTTCTCGGAAAACCCTATGGTTCTTTATGGATCCTCTTATGCATTATGTTCGATATCAAGGAAAGGCAATTCTTGCATCAAAAGGCACTTTTTTTTTGAAGAAGAAATGGAAATGCTACCTTATCAATTTCTGGCAATATTATTTCTGTTTTTGGACTCAGCCGCGAAGAATCCATATAAACCAATTAGCAAACTCTTGCTTCGATTTTATGGGGTACCTTTCAAGTGTACAAAAAAGTTCTTTGTTAGTAAGGAATCAAATGCTGGAGAATTCATTTCTAATAGATACTCGAATGAAAAAATTCGATACCATAGTCCCCGCTACTCTCCTCATAGGATACTTATCAAAAGCTCAATTTTGTACTGGATCGGGGCATCCTATTAGTAAACCCATTTGGACAGATTTATCAGATTGGGATATTCTTGATCGATTTGGTCGGATATGTAGAAATCTTTTTCATTATCATAGTGGATCTTCGAAAAAACGGACTTTGTATCGACTAAAGTATATACTTCGACTTTCATGTGCTAGAACTTTAGCTCGTAAACATAAAAGCACGGTACGAACTTTTATGCAACGATTGGGTTCGGCATTTTTAGAAGAATTTTTTATGGAAGAAGAGCAAGTTTTTTCTTTGATGTTCACCAAAACAACTCTTTTTTCTTTCTGTGGATCACACACTGAGCGTATTTGGTATTTGGATATTATACGTATCAATGACCTGGTCAACCCTCTTAATTAATCATTAGACGAAATTAAGAAACAGGAAAGGGTTGATAAATGATCAAGAAAAAACTTTTCTATTTTTCATTCTGAAATGTTCTTTTTATTATAATAAAGAGTAGGTGAATCAACTTACTAATTAAAAAAATTAGTAGAACTTCCTCTTTGGAATAGAAATTGGCTATTTCTACATAGGGAAAGTCGTGTGCAATGAAAAATGCAAGCACGATTTGGGGAGGGATTTTTCTCTATTGTAACAAGGAAGAATTATCTACTCCATCCGACTAGTTCCGGGTTCGAGTCCCGGGCAACCCATATAGAAAAGACCCATCAAAGTTTTTCACTTTGACTCACTTCATTTACAAATACAAAATTATTGGTTTGGTTAATTTAGTTATATGGATAGCTAATCTTTGGGCTGACTTGGTTGACATTGGTATATAGTCTATGTTATACTGTTAAATAACAAGCCTTCTATTATCTATATTCTAGTTAATACGTGTGCTTGGGAGTCCTTGCAATTTGAATAAACCAAGATCTTACCATGACTGCAATTTTAGAGAGACGCGAAAGTACAAGCCTGTGGGGTCGCTTCTGCAACTGGATAACTAGCACTGAAAATCGTCTTTACATCGGATGGTTCGGTGTTTTGATGATCCCTACCTTATTGACCGCAACTTCTGTATTTATTATCGCCTTCATCGCTGCCCCTCCAGTAGATATTGATGGTATTCGTGAGCCTGTTTCTGGTTCTTTACTTTATGGAAACAATATTATCTCTGGTGCTATTATCCCTACTTCTGCGGCGATCGGATTGCACTTTTACCCAATTTGGGAAGCTGCATCTGTTGATGAGTGGTTATACAATGGTGGTCCTTATGAGCTAATTGTTCTACACTTCTTACTTGGTGTAGCTTGTTATATGGGTCGTGAGTGGGAACTTAGTTTCCGTCTGGGTATGCGTCCTTGGATTGCTGTTGCATATTCAGCTCCTGTTGCAGCTGCTACTGCTGTTTTCTTGATTTACCCTATTGGTCAAGGAAGCTTTTCTGATGGTATGCCTTTAGGAATCTCTGGTACTTTCAACTTTATGATTGTATTCCAGGCAGAGCACAACATCCTTATGCATCCATTCCACATGTTAGGTGTAGCTGGTGTATTCGGCGGTTCCCTATTCAGTGCTATGCATGGTTCCTTGGTAACCTCTAGTTTGATCAGGGAAACTACTGAAAATGAATCCGCTAATGAGGGTTACAAATTTGGTCAAGAGGAAGAAACTTATAATATTGTGGCTGCTCATGGTTATTTTGGCCGATTAATCTTCCAATATGCTAGTTTCAACAACTCTCGTTCTTTACACTTCTTCTTGGCTGCTTGGCCTGTAGTAGGAATCTGGTTCACTGCTTTAGGTATTAGTACTATGGCTTTCAACCTAAATGGTTTCAATTTCAACCAATCTGTAGTTGATAGTCAAGGTCGCGTTATTAATACTTGGGCTGATATCATCAACCGTGCTAACCTTGGTATGGAAGTAATGCACGACGTAATGCTCACAACTTCCCTCTAGACTTAGCTGCTGTTGAAGTTCCATCTATTAATGGATAAGGTTTTTCTGCTAACATATAAGAATTTTTGAAGACAGAAATACCCAATATCTTGTTCTAGCAAGATATTGGGTATTTCTGTCTTTATTTTGAATCTTTTTTTCTTCTTAATCTTTCTATTCAGAATTCAGTTAACGACGAGATTTAGTATCCTTTCTTGCATTTTCATAACTCGTGAAATGCCGAGTAGGCACGAATTCCCCCAATTTGCGACCTACCATAGGATTTGTTATGTAAATAGGTATATGTTCCTTTCCATTATGAATCGCGATTGTATGGCCAACCATTGTGGGTAGAATGCTAGATGCCCGGGACCACGTTACTATTGTTTCTTTCTCCTCCTTCATATTGACCTTTTCTATCTTTGCCAATAAATGATGAGCTACAAAAGGATTCGTTTTTTTTCGTGTCACAGCTGATTACTCCTTTTTTCCTTTTTAAAGAGTGGCATTCTATGTCCAATATCTCGATCGAAGTACGGAGGTCAGAATAAATAGAATAATGATCAATGGAAAAAAGAAAAAAATCCTTTAGCTGGATAAGGGGCGGATGTAGCCAAGTGGATCAAGGCAGTGGATTGTGAATCCACCATGCGCGGGTTCAATTCCCGTCGTTCGCCCATCGCATTATTGCAAATTCCAAAAATGCAATTTTCCATATTCCTAGTTACGTATTTACTTACGGCGACGAAGAATAAAACTATCGCTATATTTTTTCCTTTTCCTAGTTCTTCTTCCAAGCGCAGGATAACCCCAAGGGGTTGTGGGTTTTTTTCTACCAATGGGAGCTTTCCCTTCACCGCCCCCATGGGGGTGGTCCACAGGGTTCATAACTACCCCTCTTACTACGGGGCGTTTACCTAGCCAACACTTAGATCCGGCTCTACCCAAACTTTTTTGGTTCACCCCAACATTACCCACTTGTCCGACTGTTGCTAAGCAGTTTTGGGATACTAAACGGACCTCCCCAGATGGTAATCTTAAAGTGGCCGATTTACCCTCTTTTGCAATGAGTTTCGCTACAGCACCTGCTGCTCTAGCTAATTGCCCACCCCTTCCACGTGTGATTTCTATGTTATGCATGGCCGTGCCTAAGGGCATATCGGTTGAAGTAGATTCTTCTTTTCTCTCAAAAAACCCCTTCCCAAACTGTACAAGCTTCTTCCAAAGCATACGGCTTTCTAGATGTATATGACGATCTCTAGACAGATGGATCTTATATGAATCATATGATGAAGTACCACATGAGTGGATATATAGGAAAGGAATCCAAATCTGCCGAATCGCTCATGTTATGATCTTCTACATCCTAGGTCTCTGCGTTCCGTCATCTGGCTTATGTTCTTCATGTAGCATTCAGATCGAATGACTCTATGAAATTACGTCGATACTTCCACATATTATGGGTAACGTAGGAGACATCCCTATTTTCCCCCGGGGGTCTTAATTACCACTGCTTAGCTTTCAATTTGCCTCTGACCATCAAATTAAATGTGAATAACCCGTCCTCCTCTCTTTGAAACAAGGGGCGCTTCCGGTTCTGTGCGTGCTTCAAACAATTTTGTCTTCTCCATATTACCATATCTCTAGAGCCAATAATTTTCTATGAGGAACTACTGAACTCAATCACTTGCTGCCGTTACTCAACAGTTTTCTGTTGAGGTCTATCCCGTAGAGGTAGTCAAATTGGATCAGTGATCGATTTCTAGGTTTCGTCGTAAACCTAATTGGTTACTTCCAATTACGTAAATCAATAGTTCAAACCGCACTCAAAGGTAGGGCATTTCCCATTGATATAGGAACTTTTGTACCAGAAACAATAGTATCTCCAATTATAGCCCCTCTGGGATGTAAAATATATCTCTTCTCACCATCCCCATAGTGTATGAGACAAATGTATGCATTTCGATTAGGGTCGTATTCTATGGTTACGATTCTACCAGATATGTCTTTTTGATTCCGTCGAAAATCTATTTTACGGTATAGGCGCTTATGACCTCCCCCTCTATGCCTTGCGGTAATGATTCCTCTGGAATTACGACCTTTACCACAACGGTGCCGTCCATGGATCAAATTATTTCGTGGATTGGATTTCACTTGCCTGTCTACGGTTCCCTTGCGTGTGCTCGGGATAGGTGTTTTGTATAAATGTTTCGCCGTATTATTAAGTATTCTCCTTTAGTTTTTTTCTCTATCTAGAAGTGGAATAGAATAACCCGGTTGAAGGGTAATGATCATACGTCTGTAATGCATTGTATGGCCCAGAATAGGTCCTATTCTTCTACCTTTTCCAGGTAGTCGATGGCTATTCACAGCTACCACCTTAACACCAAAGAAGAGTTCGACCCAATGCTTTATTTCTGTCTTAGTGAATCCCGATTCGACATTAAAAGTATATTGATTCTTTCCCAATAAACGAAGACTTTTTTCTGTAAATACTGCGTATTTGATTCCATCCATAAATCGACTTTCCCTCCTATGCTCTGAGTTCCAGTATCGATAAGAATTCGAGTTCTTATTGTTCTTATGTTATGGTATGAATATACCATACCAATTCGTTATGTATGGATGATGGATGAGATTCCATGGATAGAGAGCCAGTTCCAATAGACTTATGGAATGTTCCCGTTCGTGTGCATCCAGCAGGAATTGAACCCGCAAATTTACCAATTATGAGTTGGGCGCTTTAACCATTCAGCCATGGATGCTTAACAGGGATCATCGTACATCGTAAATAACCAATTTTCATATAGAAAGACATATCATAGAAAAATGAAATCGAAAATATTCCGAGATGGCAAATATTCGGAGATGACTATGAAAACACCTCTCTGGATCCTCGAATTGAAAGAGAGATTGAGAGGGATCAAGAATCCTAATTCTCGCTATTTGGAATGGATCCAATTCTATTGAGTCTGACTCATAGTGATCATTTCTCTTTAGCAAAGAATGACCTTGGTTATCAAAGGATTGAACAACCGGGATCCATTTACTTATGATACCTAGTTGGCATTGATAACAAGGATCTAATGAATTATGAGTTTAATAGATCCTCTTTAGCAGAAAGACGTATATTCCATTGCTCATTATCAGACAATCACTTATTCCCAAACCTCGTGTGGGACTAATCGTTTTCATTTACCATCTCATGGAAAACCCTTTTCGTTCCGCTTAGCCCTATCGGGTATTTTAGTGATAGGTTCTGTAGGAACTGGACGATCCTATTTGGTCAAATACCTAACGAAAAATTACGATTTTCCTTTCATTAAGGTACGAGGGCTTCTTATTCCACAAGAACGAAAGCACCTTTTCATTCTTTCATATACTAGGGGTTTTTACTTGGAAAAGACAATGTTCCATACTAAAGGATTCGGGTCCATAACCACGAGTTCCAGTGCACTAGATCTTGTAGCACTTAGCAACGAAGCCCTATCCATTAGTATTCCACATAAGAAATCCATTCTAGAAAAAAATACAATTAGATTAGCTCTTCATAGACAAACTTGGGGTTTGCGAGCCAAGGTAAGATCGGCTCGGGATCATGGGACCCTTTTCTATCAGATAGGAGGGGCTCTTGTACAAAATAGACTTACTAAGTAATAACCCCATAGAATCTATCTATATAAAGATAAAGAGGCAATCGTGTCAGGAAGCGGGTTTTTCTTTGGCCAAAAGGTACTTCGAACTTGGAACGAGCATGAAGAGATTAACGAGACTTCTTTCTCTTTTGAGTTTTTCTGGCGGACCTGCCGCGCAAGATCTTTGGTCTTCCCCTGGAACCGATGAAAAAAAGTGGATCGCTTCTTATGTACTCGCTCAGAATGATTCTTCTCTATCTATAGTTCATGGCCTATTAGAAGTAGAAGGTGCTCTGGTGCAATCCTTACCGACAGAAAAAGATTGCAGTCAGGTTGATAATAGTCGAGTGACATTACTTCGTCGGTCCGAACTAAGGAATCTGTTAGAAATGTTTTGAAATGGATATTGTTCTCTCTTTGATCAGGGATTGCTATATGAAAAGAAGTGGAGTTTGAAAAAGGGAACGGAATGCTCAAACCGGAACTGCTAGAGGAACGAATTTTCAATAGCATAACTTGGGCTCCTAGAATATGGCGCCCTTGGGACAATCTATTTGATTGCAGGGTTTTGTTCCGAAGCAAAGATATCCGCGGAGGCCGGTTCGTTCGTCCTATTCTGATATTCAGGACCAAGAGGTACTGGATTCTCTTTCGGATAGGCCCTGAAAGGAGAAGAAAGGCTGAAATGCCAACGGACCTCTGTCTATTCTCTAATTCACCCGATCCGATAGTACCCGTTTTTGGAACGTCCAGTGCCAAAGTCACTGAATGGGTAAGTCACCAATCCAATCCCTTTGACAAATCGGATGTCATATTAGATATCATATTCTATATATATAGAAATATCATAGATAGAATAGACATATAGAATTTTTGGTCGGCAAATTCGAAGGAATCATTGAGTGAAAAAGGAGCAAAGAATGACAAAAGACGAGACTCTACTAGTCTTCACTCTTGTGGTTTCCTCTTCCTCGGTTTCTGTTTTCTTATTCGGGATCTTGCTTTTCATGGTTCTCATCTCTGCAACTCGCGATTTTCGCGAGAGAACCAAATCCAAGTTGGTGAAGATCATGATTTGGGCTGGCACGGGGATCGTTTGATCGATTTCCTTGATTTGATCGCTACTTAATGGGCGTGCGCTCAAAGGATACAAACAGGGATTCGCAAACAAAAAGGGGAATTCGTAGTCACTTTTTCCTGTCGCGTAAAAAAAAAGTCTTTACGCGAGAGCAATAGAGGTTGGGATACATCTATC
>NW_028260368.1:14452208-14469708 GCF_056163025.1 Triticum urartu | reverse complement strand
TTAGTAGTCTAAGTTTCTCGATGAGGATAATTAATTCGGTCGTTGTGGTCGGACTCTATTATGGATTTCTGACTACATTCTCCATAGGTCCCTCTTAGATCTTCTTTCTCCAATCTTGGATTAGGGAAGAAGGAGATATTCGCGACTACTGGCGATTTCATTATGGGGCAGCTCATGATCTTCATATCGATCTATTATCCACCTCTGTATCTATTCTTTCTTAGCTAAACAGGTGGAAGATCTATCCAATTTGGTTATATTATATCATGGACTCGAAAAACGGATCTGAATTTGACTGAAATGCACGATCTTCACAGGTATCACTTTTCACGATACCTAAAAGGTGGAATAGCGATTTTCGAACCATTTCCTATAAGAGAATGGTTTCCATTACTTTGAGAAATGGATTCTTATATCAAACTATAGCTATTGCATTAAAGAAGAAAAGAAACTAATAGAAGTCGAAGACGCGGAATGATAGTGAATAGAGAGAAAGATTCTTCTGATTTTCTTGTTTCTATCTACTAGACGCCGTAGAGAATTGAGAATTTTCATGTCTTTCAATTCTCGTACTCGTAATTGGAAAGTTATGGAAGGAGACCCATCATTTTGCAATGAAAACAACATATAAAACTCTGGACAATTTCGAAATCAGGCCAAGCGTCTTAATACATATGCAAAAAAATTCATTATTGGCCCACCATTGATTAGAAGATTTAGCTTGTATGAATCGCTATTGGTTTGATACGAATAATGACAATCGTTTCAGTATGTTAAGGATACAGATGTATCCACAATTCATTTAGAGTTACTTAATAGTCTATTTCTATATACCATATCTCTATCCCGTGAAATTCTCGAGCCAAAAGATGGATGCATATGCTGTGTTTCATTTTGCTAAATGATATCAATTAAATGGTGTATCAATTCCATAAATTGCATATAGCAATAAATAAATCAGCAAAATTCTTTCTAATATTTTAGATAGAAGAAACATTTCTTCTATCTAAAATATTAGAAAGAATGTACCCTTCTATCCAAATCCAATTTGCATCGATAAAATAAATCCAAATTCCAGTAGTAGATGAATAATTGCAAATTTGTGTGTGTACGAGATTAGAATAACTTCAAAATAACTGACATAATTTTGTATTTTTCCTGATCAGAAAAATACATGAAAAAGAAAGGAGGTAGAAAAATTTTTGGATTTATGGTTAAAGAAGAAAAAGAAGAAAACAGGGGTTCTGTTGAATTTCAAGTATTCAGTTTCACCAATAAGATACGGAGACTTGCTTCACATTTGGAATTACACAAAAAAGATTTTTCATCGGAAAGAGGTCTACGAAGACTTTTGGGAAAACGTCGACGTTTGCTGGCTTATTTGGCAAAGAAAAATAGAGTACGTTATAAGAAATTAATCGGTCAGTTGAATATTCGGGAGCAGTAATTTAATCGTTCAAATTTTTTTCTTGTTTTATTATTTTTTTAGTAGTCTTATAGTAGTCTTAGATTTTTCATTTTGATGAGCCTCGCTTTGAGGAATTCATGGAATAATCCATTTTCATGGAATAATGAATTAAGGAAGAAAGGATATGAGTCTACCGCTTACAAGAAAAGATCTCATGATAGTCAATATGGGCCCTCAACACCCATCAATGCATGGTGTTCTTCGACTGATCGTTACTCTCGATGGTGAGGATGTTATTGATTGTGAACCCATATTAGGGTATTTACACAGAGGAATGGAAAAAATCGCGGAAAACCGAACTATTATACAATACTTACCTTATGTAACAAGGATATAGAGAGATTGTAGAAAGGGGATAGGATAGTTATTTTTGCAAGAGACTTGTTGTAAATTCCTTAACTTAAGAAAGAAAAAAGAATAAAAACACAGATACATAACATAAAAAAAAGAATAAATAAGACGAGATTCGACCTCCCCCTACATATTTAATTTCCTCTCCTATACAAAAACTAGCAAGACCCACTCCATTGGTAATTCCATCAATAACACCCTTATCAAAAAACTCCGTGAGTTCGGTTAACCCTCTTATACCGAGGGTAAAGACCCTAGTATAGAAAATATCTATATAACCACGATTATATGACCAACTGTATATATTTTTTTTTACTTGATCTAAAAATTCTTTTTTAGGATTTCCTTTGTAAAAAGAGTTTATTAAATCCAAATTCTGAAAAAAAGAATAAGCGGATCCATAGAAGATATATGCTATGAATAAACCAAAGATAGCTAGACTTACAGAAGAAATTGCATTAGTAATAAATTCATATGAATTTACAAAAGAATTAGAACTTTCCTGGGTAAAGTTTATTGAGGGAGTTAACCACTTTGATAATATGGTTAACTCTGCTATTCCATTACCAATTCCTCCATTATCAAAAGAGATTCCTATGAATCCAATGAACAAAGTGAAAAGTAGTAATATAAGAAGAGGAAATAACATAGTATTTCCCGTTTCATGCGGATAGGCAAAAGTTTTTTTAGCCCCAAAAGACGTAGTAAAGGATCCTATCCTATTTCTTGTATTACCTTGAATTTTTGGTATATTTTGTGAAAAAAAAGAAACTCCACTCTTCGTTGTTGATAAAACGAAATCCCTATTCACTCCTTTGGGTATCCTTTTTCCCCATAAGGATATTGAATACAAGGAACTCTCTTTAGTGCTACTGTAATTTTGAAAATGAACACGCAAATACCCATCAAATGTAAGTAAATATATCCGAAACATATAAAAGGCAGTTAATCCTGCAGTAAAGGAGGCTATTATTCCAAAAAAGGGCGAATACAACCAACTATTACTAAGGATTTCATCTTTGGACCAGAAGCAAGCAAGAGGTGGAATACCACAAAGAGAAAGTGTACCCCATAAAAAAGTAGTTCTTGTGATTGGAATGTATTTTCTTAAACCGCCCATAAGAACCATATTTTGACTTTTATCTGGTGAATATCCAACAAGAGGTTCCATTGAATGAATAACGGATCCGGATCCCAAGAACAATAAAGCTTTTGAATAAGCATGAGTGATCAAATGGAATAAAGCAGCTTGATAAGAACCTATACCTAGAGCTAACATCATATAACCCAATTGAGACATTGTAGAATAGGCTAAGCTTCTTTTAATATCTCTCTGAGCAAGAGCTAAAGTAGCTCCTAAGAATAGTGTTATTGTACCTACTAAAGAAATAAAACTCATTATCAAAGGTAAAGATATGAAAAGAGGAAGAAGTCGAGCTAGAAGAAAAATTCCCGCAGCAACCATAGTTGCTGCGTGTATAAGAGCCGAAATAGGAGTGGGCCCTTCCATAGCATCGGGTAACCATACGTGAAGAGGGAATTGTGCGGATTTCGCAACTGCACCAAGGAATAATAAAAAAGCACACAAAGTAGTAAGTAAAGAGTTAATTCCATTATTAGGAATCCAGTTATTAGCTATTTTGAACAAATCCCTAAACTCTAAACTACCTGTTATCCAAAAAAAACCTAAAATTCCTAATAATAGACCAAAATCCCCTACACGATTAGTTACAAAAGCTTTTTGACAAGCACTCGCTGCGATTGGTCGTGTAAACCAAAAGCCTATCAATAAATAAGAACACATTCCCACGAGTTCCCAAAAAAAATAAATTTGTATCAAATTGGAGCTAGTAACCAATCCCAACATGGAAGTATTGAAAAAACTTATATAAACAAAAAATCTCAAATATCCTTCATCGTGAGACATATAACCATCACTATAAATAAGAACCAGGATTCCTACAGTAGTAATTAGTATTAACATAATAGAAGTAAGTGGGTCAATCAAGTATCCAAATTCTAAAGAAAAATCATTATTGACGGTCCAAGACCATAGATATTGATAGATCGAACTTCCATTTATTTGTTGAATAGACAGTTGAACTGAGAATACCATAGCTATACTTAAGAGTAAAACACTAGGAAAAGCCCATATGCGACGAAGATTTTTTGTTGCTGTCGGAATAAGAATAAGGCCAAATCCCATTGACATAATAACTGGAAGTGGGAGAAGAGGGATTACCCATGCATATTGATATGTATGTTCCATAAGAAAAGAAATTGCAATTTTTACTTCAATTTTTACTTCAATTTTTCTATAAAATTGTTTCCGATTCACCAAACCAATTCTTATCTCTTTCTGAAAGAATAAATAAAAAGAATAAGAAAAAATACTGAAATTCTTAATTTTTCCAAAATTTATCTCATTGAAATAATTAAAAATTAAGAATGGGTTTAGTTGGTTAAATTAAAAAA
The DNA here is from genome assembly GCF_056163025.1 of Triticum urartu. Taxonomy (NCBI): domain Eukaryota; kingdom Viridiplantae; phylum Streptophyta; class Magnoliopsida; order Poales; family Poaceae; genus Triticum; species Triticum urartu. Next base: position 14,465,414 of record NW_028260368.1, on the reverse strand, counting down.
GTTAATAAAATAACTAGGTAACGAAGTTATTTTATTAACTAAATAAAGATATTTATAAAAATAAAAAAAAAAAAGTGGAATCATTTTACTTTCTATTCATAATTCATTTTTATATTTCTTTAAAACAAAGATGAAACAGCTCTCTTGTTCCATAATTAACTGATTGAGTGAATTCCAATGAAAACCTATGTTTATAAGAAATTATCGAATAGTCCTTACTTCATATAGAACTAAAATTCTAATGACTATAAATTACCTAAGTTTTAGAATGTCTTGTTTAAGAGACTCAGTATTTTTTGTTTTGATTGGAATTCCTTTCCTTTATGGAATACCATTCTGAACTTAATTAACTATTTTCATTTTCCCTTCTTTTTATCCCCCCGTCTTATCTTATATGGGGGATAGGCTTCCATACCATATATCTATATATGGAGTATACTTGATATATAAATAGATATAAATAGATTTAAATGAGAAACCCTTCTATATATTCTATATTATTAAAAAAAAAGTATAAAATATATAAAGAAAAAATGTTAAAAAATTCTTGTTGTCTTATCCGCATTAGACAAAATGAAGTAAAAAATAATTCAAAATTTAAGTATCTTTCAGTATCTAAGTATAAATACTAATAAAAAGAAGAAAGAAGGATTGATTTGCAGCAATAGATGTCTTTCACATACAACTAGAAAAAAGTAATTTCCTTTTTGAATGGCAGTTCCAAAAAAACGTACTTCAATGTCAAAAAAGCGTATTCGTAAAAATATTTGGAAGAAAAAGACTTATTTTTCCATAGTACAATCTTATTCTTTAGTAAAATCAAGATCATTTTCGAGCGGTAATGAGCATCCAAAACCAAAGGGTTTTTCTGGGCAACAAACAAATAATAAGATTTTGGAATAATATGAATTGACTTATCAAAAAAGAATTCCAATTATTTAATAATTTGGATTCTTCTTTGAATGTACTTTTATGTGTCGAATTACTCGGTACAATATTCTTAGAACAAAAAACCCCTCTTATCTTATATATACAAGAAAAAAAAAGTTTTGTTTGGTATACTGTGTGCTAAGTATTCTTTTCCTATCAATGAACTTTTCATAATTTTCCTAATAGAATCCTCATATTCTATTAGGAAAATTATGAAAAGTGGAGTATTCTTACAATAGGACTTACAACTTCCACCTATCTTCTCCAAAATCATAAGGTTAGTAAATCTTATTAATAAGAGCATAAAGACTTTCATTCTAGAAATTTTTAAAAAATCCAAAAAGCCTTTTCTATTTATCCATTTTATTTTAATTTCATCATTAAATAGAAACCCTTTTGGATTTTTTTCATTGTATTGAAAGAATTTTCAAAATGTAAAGGGGAAATTAATTAGAAAAAATTAGTTCTATAATTGCAAGTTAGAAAAAAGAAGTTCCAACTCTTTCAAGCAGTGTTTGTGTTTCTATTGGGCAAAGCAAGAGTTTATTGTAAAAAAAAAAAATGGAAACGATACTACCAAACGAAGTCTATTTTAATGAAAACTCTAATGTTCCTAAATTTTATGGACTTTCCCAATATCGACGATTCCCAAGATAATAGCTATTATTCTTTTAAGTTACCTATTATTTGAAGTTAGCCGCCATGGTGAAATTGGTAGACACGCTGCTCTTAGGAAGCAGTGCTCAAGCATCTCGGTTCGAATCCGAGTGGCGGCATTCTTGAAAAAGAATACAATAGATTAGAAATCAATTCGAAATTTACAATTTTGTAATGGGACCTTCCCCTTATGCTATTTGCAACTTTAGAACATATACTAACTCATATCTCTTTCTCAACGATTTCAATTGTGATTACGATTCATTTTATAACCTTATTAGTTCGTGAACTTGGAGGATTACGCGATTCGTCAGAAAAAGGAATGATAGTTACTTTTTTCTCTATAACAGGATTCTTAGTTTCTCGTTGGGCTTCCTCGGGACATTTTCCATTAAGTAATTTATATGAGTCATTGATCTTCCTTTCATGGGCCCTGTATATTCTTCATACCATTCCTAAAATACAGAACTCTAAAAATGATTTAAGCACAATAACTACGCCAAGTACTATTTTAACGCAAGGCTTTGCCACATCGGGTCTTTTAACTGAAATGCATCAATCCACGATACTAGTACCTGCTCTACAATCTCAGTGGTTAATGATGCATGTCAGTATGATGTTATTAAGCTATGCAACTCTTTTGTGCGGATCCTTATTATCTGCCGCTATTCTAATCATTAGATTTCGAAATAATTTCCATTTCTTTTCTAAAAAGAAAAAAAATGTTTTAAATAAAACATTTTTCTTTAGTGATATTAAATATTTTTATGCAAAAAGAAGTGCTTTAAAAAGAACCTCTGTCCCTTCATTTCCAAATTATTACAAATATCAATTAACGGAGCGTTTGGATTCTTGGAGTTATCGTGTCATTAGCCTAGGATTTACCCTTTTAACCGTAGGTATTCTTTGTGGAGCAGTATGGGCTAATGAGGCCTGGGGATCCTATTGGAATTGGGATCCTAAGGAAACTTGGGCATTTATTACTTGGACCATATTCGCAATTTATTTACATAGTAGAACAAATCCAAATTGGAAGGGTACGAATTCTGCACTTATAGCTTTGATAGGATTTCTTATAATTTGGATTTGTTATTTTGGTATAAATCTATTAGGAATAGGCTTACATAGTTATGGTTCGTTTACATTAACACCTAAATGATTACATAAAATAAAACCTTCATGAAATGAAGGTTTTTACTTTTATGTTTTATTTGAGAACCCCTTGAACGCCTTATCAAAGGGTTCTCAAAAATTCGAGATAGATCTAATTATACTTTTTTACTTATTTCTGCATTATATACTTTTTTACTTATTTCTGCATTAATAGAGCAGACGAGTAAAAAAAAGCAAACCTATTTAGGATAATAATTGGATAAGAGAGCCTCTACCCTGTCAACGGATAGGGAGAGAACAAAATCTGGATAAATACCAATTCCTATTACTGGTAAAAAGATACAGATTAAAATAAAGAGTTCTCGTGGTCCAGAATCCACAAAATTTGCGTTTGGAACATTAAATAGCTTGTATCCATAGAACATCTGGCGTAACATAGATAATAAATAAATAGGAGTTAATATCATTCCAATTGCCATTACAAAAGTAATTAGTGTTTTTGGCATTAACAGAAATTTTGGACTAGTAATTAGTCCAAAAAATACTACTAATTCTGCGACAAAACCACTCATTCCTGGTAAGGCAAGAGAAGCCATTGAAAAGCTACTAAACATGGTAAAAATTTTAGGCATTGGGATAGATATTCCCCCCAGTTCTTCGAGATAAACAAGACGCATTCTATCAGAAGCGGTTCCTGCCAAGAAAAAAAGTGTAGCACCAATAAATCCATGGGATAATATTTGTAAAATAGCTCCATTGAGTCCAATGTTGGTTATGGAACCAATTCCTATAATTATGAAACCCATGTGAGATACAGAGGAATAAGCTATTCTTTTTTTGAAATTTCGTTGACCAAGAGAAGTTGAAGCTGCATAGATTATTTGGATCGCTCCTATTATTACTAACCAGGGCGAAAATAGATAATGAGCATGAGGTAACAATTCCATGTTGATCCGAATCAATCCATATGCTCCCATCTTTAATAATATTCCCGCTAAAAGCATACATGTACTATAATGTGCTTCCCCATGGGTATCTGGTAACCACGTATGTAGGGGTATAATCGGCAATTTGACAGCATAAGCAATAAGGAAGCCAAAATATAAAAGTATTTCCAAGGTTGCAGGGTATGATTGATTAATTAATCTTTCCAAATCTAATCCTGGTTCGTTGGAACCATATAAGCCCATACCCAGAACTCCGATTAAGAAAAAAATGGAACCGCCTGCAGTATACAAAATAAACTTTGTAGCTGAATATAGACGCCTCTTCCCCCCCCACATGGATAAAAGTAAGTAAACAGGAATTAATTCTAACTCCCACATGATAAAAAAAAGTAAAAGGTCTCGCGAAGAAAATAATCCTATTTGACCACTATACATTGCGAGCATCAGGAAATAGAATAATCGCGAATTCCGTGTAATTGGCCAAGCTGCTAAAGTAGCTAAAGTAGTGATAAATCCTGTCAATAAAATAGATCCTAATGAAAGTCCATCGATTCCCAATCTCCAGTGGAAATCGAAGACATCTATCCATTTATAATCCTCCTTTAATTGGATTAAGGGATCCTCCAGTTGGAAATGATAACAGAACGCATAAGTCATTAGAAGGAATTCTAATAAACAAATAGATATAGTATACCACCTAACGACTTTGTTTCCCTTATGAGGTAAAAAGAAAATTAATGAACCTGCAAATATCGGCAAAACAACAAGTATTGTTAACCAAGGAAAATAACTCATGATAAAGTGATAAAGACAAGATACGTTTTGACCAGAAAAGCCCGTGCTCGATTATTTCGAGCACAGGCTTCTTCGGTAAAGAGGAATCAGACGATTCGAGTGAAGTTTTTTGTAACGTATCAATAAGATAGAGCCATGCTACGTGTTGTTTCAGGCCCTAAATAAACGCGGACACTTAAAAAATCTGTCGGGCAGGCAGATTCACATCTCTTACAACCCACACAATCTTCGGTTCTCGGCGCGGAAGCAATTTGCTTGGCTTTACATCCATCCCAGGGTATCATTTCTAATACATCTGTTGGACAAGCTCGTACACATTGAGTGCATCCTATACATGTATCGTAAATTTTTACGGAATGTGACATTGGATCTATAAATTTTTCTTTTCAACATAAAATTTTTCGATCTGGTAAAAATGAAATTAGTACTATAATGAGTCATATGTATTGTAGACACCAGACGAAGCAATGGTTTATCCAAACTTCAAAAAAAAAAATCTATTTTTTAATCTGTTTGTGAGAAAGCGTGAAGAGAGCCAAGAGACTTTAATTTTGGATTTCAACAATAAATAAGAAATAAGAAAGAATTTTACGAATTGTACAGACGAATTCGAATTAGCCAATAAATTGGCTATCGTCTTTTCAATATAAATTATTGCAATATTCAAATTGCAATATCAATGAATTACAAATACAAAAATTCATTTAAGTGAAAAAGAATACTATGCAATAATCTACTAAAAAAAATGGATATTCTCAAATAATACTAAGAAAATAGTATTGATTTCTATTTATTTTAATATGTGCGCCTTTGTTTAGAGGATTCTATGTCTAATTATTCAAAAGTCTAATTATTCAATAAATTAGATTGATTGATACGAGTGGATTTCCTATTACGATGGATGGAAGAAAGAATGGATAGTCCAATAGCGGCTTCAGCAGCTGCAAGGGCTATAACAAAAATTGCGAAAATATCTCCTTTTAATTGGCGACTATCAAATAGATCAGAAAATGTTACGAGATTTAGATTAATTGAATTCAGTATAAGTTCAAGACATATTAGAGCTCTAACCATGTTTCGGCTTGTGATCAATCCATAGATACCAATCGAAAATAAATAGACACTCAAAAAAAGTACATGCTCAAACATCATTAACTAACTCCTTATCAATCTCGATTCATTTCAATATGAGGGCAAGAATTGAACCGATTCAATTAATTACAATAGAACAATTACACAACAAAAGAAAAAAAAAAAAAAAAAAAAGGAGGTATTTGTTGGCAGTAGATGGATTTTACTAAATCAAAATTGTGATTCTTTAGTTATTTATTTTAGATTTGCAATTCTTATAATTTGTACTTTTTCTAAGTTTTCTTATTGCCGAGCCATAGTAATTGCACCTATTAAAGAAACTAGAAGAATTATGGAAATGAGTTCAAACGGAAGATAAAAATCGGTTGCTAAATGAATTCCAATTTGTTGAACATTATTTATGAGACCCTGTTCTACTATTTGGTTTGATCTTGTAGTCCAAAGAATTCCATACCACGACGTATCTGGGATAGTAGTCATTAGTGAAAAAACAATAGTTATACAAACGAGTGAAGTGAACCCATCTCCAATAGTCCAATAATTCTTATCTTTAGACCATTCTGAGCCATTTACGAACATTACAGCGAATATGATCAAGACATTTATGGCTCCCACATAAATAAGAAGTTGTGCGACAGCTACAAAGTAGGAATTTAATAAAAAATAGAATAAGGATATACAAACAAGAACTAATCCCAGCGAAAAGGCAGAATAAATGGGGTTGGTAAGTAATACTACTCCTAGACCCCCTAGTAGAAGAACAAATCCCCCAAATAGCATAAGAATCTCATGTATTGGTCCAGGTAAATCCATTATGGATAAAAAGAAATTAATAGTATAAAATTTTTCATGAACTGACTAAAACTAAAGGATTCAAGGAAGGAAAAAAGGATTAGGGTATTTTTTTGTGTATAAACTTATAGTTATAAATTATATTATATCACGAAAATCTAGTCTGATTTAAAATAAGAAATAATTTCCAATAAGCAGTAGTTTTTCGTTTTTCTTTATAGTTTAATTTTAAAGTTTAATAAAGAATTATTAGATTTTTATAACAGAAAGACAAAATCAAAGTTTAGTAATCAGTAATCGTTCTTGAATTCGAAGATTTTTCTTTGTTTATTTTACTTTCAGACGAATTCCTAATTGTTTGAATTGTGTAATCTCCCATTATGGAGATTGGTAACCGACTTAAAGCAATTTGATTGTAATTCAATTCATGACGATCATAGGTAGAAAGTTCATATTCTTCAGTCATTGATAAACAGCTTGTTGGACAGTACTCAACACAATTGCCACAAAATATACAAACTCCGAAATCAATACTATAATTAAGCAATTGTTTTCTTTTAATATCCTTTTCAAATCTCCAATCCACAACGGGTAAATCTATCGGACATACGCGAACACATACTTCACAAGCAATACATTTATCAAATTCAAAGTGGATTCGCCCTCGGAAACGCTCTGGTGTAATTGATTTTTCATAAGGGTAGTGAATCGTTATAGGTAAACGATTTGTGTGGGATAAGGTAGTTATGAAACTTTGACCTATGTACCTTGTAGCACGTATTGTTTGTTGACCATAACTCATGAACCCAGTTACCATAGGGAACATATTCATTCTAAATATCTATGAAAAAGATATGTTTCTTTCTCTTGTTTGAGAGAGCTTTTGTGTTGAAAATATTCTTACTATTATTGTATTATCTTATTTATAGTGAAACAAGTTGAGAAGAGGTTGTTAATAAGAGATTGCCCAGGGAAATAGGTAAAAGAAATTTCCATCCAAGATTTAATAACTGATCCATTCTCATCCTCGGTAAAGTCCATCTTATTGTGATAGAAATGAAGAGAAATAAATAAGCTTTAGTTAATGTAATAAATATACCCATTGTCATTTCCAAAATTCCAACTGCTTTATTCATTTGGAAAAAATCAAAAAAGGATATATAGGGAATAGATAAATTCCACCCGCCCAAGTAGAGAACTGTTACAAATAAAGAAGAAACTAATAAATTTAGGTAAGAAACAAGATAAAATAAACCATATTTGATACCGGAATATTCAGTTTGGTAACCTGCTACTAATTCTTCCTCCGCTTCTGGTAAATCAAAGGGTAATCTTTCACATTCTGCCAAAGAAGAAATTAAAAAAACCAGAAAACCTATAGGCTGACGCCAAATATTCCATCCAAAAAAACCGTATTTTGACTGTGCTTCAACTATATCAACTGTACTTGAACTGTTAGATAATCATAGTCGGTGATAACATCACAGTTCCCACCGCTATTTCAAAACCGTACATGAAACCTTAGCTTCATACGGCTTCTCTATGATCAGAAAAAGGAAAGGACTGTTTTGTTCCTAGCCCCGGGGGCGTAGATAGAATTAGATAAAATAAAATAGATTTGAAAGTCCTAAATTAGACCAAAGGAATTCCGTCTGCTAGAATAAGAAAAAGCGCTTCCGAATTGATCTCATCCTTTATAATATAATGAAAATTTTTCTTTGTTCAGTAATAACTTAATCTTGGAATAAAACACTTGTTACTTGTTATAGGAATTCAATTAATAAATGGAAAGAGTTGGGTATTAGTTCATGAGCAATTCTGCATGAATATGGATAGAGGAAGGAAATAATGAAAATTTTTTCTAGTGCACTCCATATCTTTTTTACTATTCTTCTTTCCCCAGGGAGGGGGTATTTAAAAAGAAAAAATGGATAAAGGGTTAATTCGTTCTTGATAGCCATTTCCTTAACAAGTGAATGGGAACATACTCTGGATCGGAATCCGAAGAAAGTACTACTTGATAATTTCTACAAATTGCAAGTCCTTATTATGATTCCTTTTATGGGCAAAAATCTCTAATGTTTTAGATTTTCCATTACTAATCCTTTATGTACTTTAGTGTTCCTAACCCTTCACTAACTTTTGGTGGATTCTTCTTATGGATTATTAAGTTATAGTAATAACTAGGAGTATTCTAGTAATGGAATTCCATATCGTGAATCCTTTATTCTTGGCCGCTTCAAGATATGATGACTAATTAAAAAATATCAACCTTGGGATAAAGAGTTTACACTGCTTATGTTTACTTCCACTTTTTTCTTGTACGTAGGAAATGAGATTTTTTCTTTTTACTACAAATTTATAAGCTGTTTTGTTTCACTCATATAGCTATCTAGTTTAACTTACCAACCCAAATACTAAATAAGAAAAGGAATATAAATAGTTAATGGATTTTATAGGAAAAAGATCTATTTTAACGAATCACACGTAGAGATATTGCTAGCACACAAAAAGTTAATGGTATTTCATAACTAATGGATTGAGCAGCAGCTCGTAGACCGCCTGAAAAAGAATATTTATTATTTGAGCTATATCCTGCCATAAGAAGACCAATAGGAGCTATACTTGAAATGGCAATCCATAAAAAAACACCAATACTAAGATCGGCTAAAACAAAATGATATCCCAAAGGGATAACTAAAAAACTTAATAAAACTGATATGACTGCTATAGAGGGTCCAATGCTAAATAAAGAAATATCTCCTCGGGATGGCAGAATATCTTCTTTAAAAAGTAGCTTAGTCCCATCTGCTATAGCTTGAAGCAGGCCCAGGGGGCCAGCATATTCAGGACCAATACGTTGTTGTATCGACGCAGATATTTCTCTTTCTAACCACACAATTACGAGTACCTCTATTGTTATTCCCAAAAGGAGGGTCAAAATGGGTAGAATCGATATCAGTCCATAGACTTCTTTTAATAATTCCAATTTCGAAAAAGAATTGATAGTTTCTACCTCTACCCTATCTATTATCATTTCAACGATCAACTTCCCCCATAATGATATCTATACTACCTAATATCGTCATGATATCAGCCAATTTCATTTTTTTAACTAGCTGAGGAAGAATTTGCAAATTAATAAACCCGGGTGGACGGATTTTCCATCTCCAGGGGAAAAGGCTATCATCTCCTACTAGATAAATCCCTAATTCACCTTTTGGGGCTTCTACTCTTACATAAAGCTCTTGTCTTGACAATTCAAAATTGGGCGAAGGTTTTTTACCAAGAAATTTATACTCAAAATCATTCCATTCAGAATTATTTTCTTTCTTAAAGCGTCGGACTTCTAAATTTTCATAAGGTCCTCCAGGAATTTTTTCTACAGCTTGTTGAATTATTTTGATGGATTCCCTCATTTCACCAATTCGTACTAAATAGCGAGCTAACGAATCCCCTTCTTTTTGCCATTGGACTTTCCAATCAAATTGGTTGTAAGACTCATAAGGATCTACTTTACGAAGATCCCATTGTATTCCAGAAGCTCGTAACATCGGTCCCGATAAGCCCCAATTTACTGCTTCTTCTCCGCTAATAAAACCTACTCCTTCAACTCGCTCTAAAAAAATTGGATTCTGTGTAATAAGTTGTTGATATTCAACAACTCCGCGTAAAAAATAATCACAGAAATCTAAACATTTATCGATCCATCCATAAGGTAGATCGGCGGCTACTCCTCCGATGCGAAAGTAATTGTGCATCATTCGCATACCTGTAGCAGCTTCAAATAGATCATATATTAATTCTCTCTCTCTAAAAATATAGAAAAAAGGAGTCTGTGCGCCGAGATCCGCCATAAAAGGTCCAAGCCATAGCAAGTGAGAAGCTATCCGGCTTAATTCTAACATAATTACCCTAATATAGCTGGCTCTTTGTGGTATTTGAATATTCTCCAAGAATTCTGGTGCATTTACTGTTATTGCTTCTGTAAACATAGTAGCTAAATAATCCCACCTTGTTACATAAGGTAAGTATTGTATAATAGTTCGGTTTTCCGCGATTTTTTCCATTCCTCTGTGTAAATACCCTAATATGGGTTCACAATCAATAACATCCTCACCATCGAGAGTAACGATCAGTCGAAGAACACCATGCATTGATGGGTGTTGAGGGCCCATATTGACTATCATGAGATCTTTTCTTGTAAGCGGTAGACTCATATCCTTTCTTCCTTAATTCATTATTCCATGAAAATGGATTATTCCATGAATTCCTCAAAGCGAGGCTCATCAAAATGAAAAATCTAAGACTACTATAAGACTACTAAAAAAATAATAAAACAAGAAAAAAATTTGAACGATTAAATTACTGCTCCCGAATATTCAACTGACCGATTAATTTCTTATAACGTACTCTATTTTTCTTTGCCAAATAAGCCAGCAAACGTCGACGTTTTCCCAAAAGTCTTCGTAGACCTCTTTCCGATGAAAAATCTTTTTTGTGTAATTCCAAATGTGAAGCAAGTCTCCGTATCTTATTGGTGAAACTGAATACTTGAAATTCAACAGAACCCCTGTTTTCTTCTTTTTCTTCTTTAACCATAAATCCAAAAATTTTTCTACCTCCTTTCTTTTTCATGTATTTTTCTGATCAGGAAAAATACAAAATTATGTCAGTTATTTTGAAGTTATTCTAATCTCGTACACACACAAATTTGCAATTATTCATCTACTACTGGAATTTGGATTTATTTTATCGATGCAAATTGGATTTGGATAGAAGGGTACATTCTTTCTAATATTTTAGATAGAAGAAATGTTTCTTCTATCTAAAATATTAGAAAGAATTTTGCTGATTTATTTATTGCTATATGCAATTTATGGAATTGATACACCATTTAATTGATATCATTTAGCAAAATGAAACACAGCATATGCATCCATCTTTTGGCTCGAGAATTTCACGGGATAGAGATATGGTATAAGAAATAGACTATTAAGTAACTCTAAATGAATTGTGGATACATCTGTATCCTTAACATACTGAAACGATTGTCATTATTCGTATCAAACCAATAGCGATTCATACAAGCTAAATCTTCTAATCAATGGTGGGCCAATAATGAATTTTTTTGCATATGTATTAAGACGCTTGGCCTGATTTCGAAATTGTCCAGAGTTTTATATGTTGTTTTCATTGCAAAATGATGGGTCTCCTTCCATAACTTTCCAATTACGAGTACGAGAATTGAAAGACATGAAAATTCTCAATTCTCTACGGCGTCTAGTAGATAGAAACAAGAAAATCAGAAGAATCTTTCTCTCTATTCACTATCATTCCGCGTCTTCGACTTCTATTAGTTTCTTTTCTTCTTTAATGCAATAGCTATAGTTTGATATAAGAATCCATTTCTCAAAGTAATGGAAACCATTCTCTTATAGGAAATGGTTCGAAAATCGCTATTCCACCTTTTAGGTATCGTGAAAAGTGATACCTGTGAAGATCGTGCATTTCAGTCAAATTCAGATCCGTTTTTCGAGTCCATGATATAATATAACCAAATTGGATAGATCTTCCACCTGTTTAGCTAAGAAAGAATAGATACAGAGGTGGATAATAGATCGATATGAAGATCATGAGCTGCCCCATAATGAAATCGCCAGTAGTCGCGAATATCTCCTTCTTCCCTAATCCAAGATTGGAGAAAGAAGATCTAAGAGGGACCTATGGAGAATGTAGTCAGAAATCCATAATAGAGTCCGACCACAACGACCGAATTAATTATCCTCATCGAGAAACTTAGACTACTAAATAGAAAAGATTTGAAAATCATGGCATGGGTCTCCTTTTTTTCTTTCTTTAGAGTTTTCTATATGCACAATTTCTCGATGTTTCGATGAGAATTTCTTGACTTTCCATATATAGAAAGAGATAGACTATAAATGACATCTCTTATGTCAATAAGACCAAAGGGATGGATATTAAATGATAGGAAGTGCTAGGAAGTGAAATAGAATGAAATAGAGCCACTTTGGGCTTCCCTATGAAATGAGGCATGGAACGGAGCCACTACGAAGAAATTATGGGAGTTACGAAAGAAGCTTCGGACTCATATTGTTCATGGGTTGAGAGCGGGAGTTGAACTCTAGGAGGTCGAATCCCCCCTTGTTCCTCAGTAGCTCAGTGGTAGAGCGGTCGGCTGTTAACTGACTGGTCGTAGGTTCGAATCCTACTTGGGGAGATTTTATTCATTCTTTAATGTAAGAATTTTAATGTAAGAATAAAGAATTGAATTAAAGGGCTTGCTTTGACCCTTAGGAGTAGGTAACCCGTTCGCTATCCTTGTTTCTATTTCTATTGCATTCTATCTCATCGTATCACATTCTGTTCTACGATTCCACTTCGACAAAAGGAAAGAGCATACCTAAGTTCAATAGCTTTACGTCCGCTATCCCGATCATGATTTTCCTACCCTCAGGGGGAAAGTAAAGGCCCTTCCCCCTTTGGAAGGCTGTGGGCGAGGAGGGATTCGAACCCCCGACACCGTGGTTCGTAGCCACGTGCTCTAATCCTCTGAGCTACAGGCCCAGCTGTCTCCACTGGATCTCTTCCCGGGGGTACCCCTTCATTTCAGGTTAAGAAGATGGGAAAGCGCCTTTCTCTCTATAAGAACAGTGCGTTCCGAGGTGTGAAGTGGGAGAGAGGGGATGTGATGATTGAGGTTTTGAATAAGACGACCTTTGCATTTTAGATTTGGATCTTTTTCTTATTTCAAAATAGTGAAAAAGTCAAATAAGAGGTGTTAAGCTTTTTATCATTCTGGCATCGAGCTATTTTGCCGCAGGACCTCCCCTACAGTATCGTCACCGCAGTAGAGTTT